>NC_083775.1:7790425-7795425 GCF_963514075.1 Conger conger | reverse complement strand
TTTATTTTTTTGGAACTCAAATGCTTCCAGTCACCAGTACTGATTTTTACATCATCGTCATCATTAGAATGTTCAGTTAGGAACATTTTCATCACATATCTGTGAAGTGTTCTGTGCTTAATCAGTCATAAGTTGCGACGGCCAATTTCGCATAAATCCATGTTTATGTAAAAATGTTCATTTTTAGTTTTAGGCTTTCATCTTCATTTTGCGGAACAATATCTTGGCTTTCATAATCTGCATGTCTTCCATCGAATTCAGAGTAAAAACATAAATTGAGCCACCAATCTTGCGGATCCCAGTCATGTACCTTAGCCACTACGCTACAGGCTGTCCTCACTGCCCATACAGACCACACGTTTGACTGAGGTTAATTAAAAAACCCAACACACGCCCCACGTTTGACTGAGGTTAATTAAAAAACCCAACACACACCCCACGTTTGACTGAGGGTCTTGTGAAACCCAACACACACCACGCGTCTGGCTGAGGGTCATGTGAAACCCAACACACGCCACACGTGTGTGGCCCAACAGTGCGGGAACGCGTCGCCATGGAGACGAGCCGAGACATTAGGTCATCGTCAGAGGGCCACCGTCACCAGCGGCTCAAACGGCGACGCCCAGCGGGGGAAGCGGTTAGCGGTTAGCGAGGAAACGACCATTATAACAAATTATGGCAAATAATTGCCCTGCGATGGACTGGCGACCTGTCCAGGGTGTATTCCTGCCTTTTGCCCAGTGTATGCTGGGATAGGCTCCAGCCCCCCTGCGACCCTGTTCAGGATAAGCGGGTTCAGATAATGGATGGATGGATGGATGGATGGATGGATGGATATATATCACTGGCCGTCAACTAAAAATGCTTTTCAGTGAACTCACCACCAATGTGGATCACCCACCCGGGTGATGCAACGGCAGCCATTTTGTGCCAGACGGATCACCACACTCCAGCTGAGGTGGCGAGAAAAGAAAGCGATTTTTAGCCAATTAAATCCGGGGCTGGCAGGCTGAGGGAGCCAGGTTGGGGTATTTAGCCCGGGCCACCGGGGAACCCTCCACACTTGGCCGTGAGGGTGGTGGGATCTGCAATGACCACAGCGAGTCTGGACCTCGGTTTTACGTCTCGTCCCAAAGCCTTGTGAAGCCTGTGTGGTGTCTACAGCTCCTATTGGTTGAATCTCTCTAGCGTAGCAAACCTATTGGTTGAATCTCTCTAGGGCAGCAAACCTATTGGTTGAATCTCTCTAGGGCAGCAAACCTATTGGTTGAATCTCTCTAGTGTAGCAAACCTATTGGTTGAATCGCTCTAGTGTAGCAAACCTATTGGTTGAATCTCTCTAGTGTAGCAAACCTATTGGTTGAATCTCTCTAGGGTAGCAAACCTATTGGCTGAATCTCTCTAGTGTAGCAAACCTATTGGCTGAATCTCTCTAGTGCAACAAACCTATTGGTTGAATCTCTCTAGTGCAGCAAACCTATTGGCTGAATCTCTCTAGTGCAACAAACCTATTGGTTTAATCTCTCTAGTGCAGCAAACCTATTGGTTGAATCTCTCTAGTGCAACAAACCTATTGGCTGAGTTTATCTAGTGCTGCAAACCTATTGGTTGAATTTCTTTTGTGCAGCAAACCTTTTGGTGTAACAAGCAGCCATTTTTCAGTCTCTACATAATATTGAACAGTTATTAACTACTAATTGCTTGGGTATCGTGTTTTTATGGGGCAAAGACGCAATCTCTGTGACATTACATTACATTACATTTCATTACATTACATTGTTGGCATTTGACAGACAGTCTTCATCCAGAGCGATGTACAGTTGATTAGACTAAGCAGGAGACAGTCCTCCCCTGGAGCAATGCAGGGTTAAGGGCCTTGCTCAAGGGCCCAATGGTTGAGCGGATCTTACTGTGGCTACACCGGGGATCGAACCACCGACCTTGCGTGTCCCATTCATTTACCTTAGCCGCTACGCTACAGGCCGCTACATCTGCCTCCTGCCCGGCACCCAGCGCTGTCAGCCACAGCCCACGCCCTCCCCGTCACTGGTTAAAACGGTTGACCGGCTCTTCTTAACGAACGGGTCTGCGGCCGGACGCGGTGTTCGGACGCACGGCCCTGCGCGCCGTGGGACTCTGTGTTCGGGATCCCCGCTCGTGGCTCAGAAGCGGGGGAGGGGGAAGTTGCGGAGGTGTCCCGTCGAGCGGCTGCTCCTTTAACCGAGCTTTCGCGCGGAAGTGTGAGGTACATGGGACACAACACTTGCTGGAACGTCAGGACTCTACTGAGTGGTCTTTCAGTCGATCCTGCTTTTGCCGGGAGACAGGTTAAATATTTGATCCACTCAGTTTGTTTGTTTGTTTATTTGTAGGTTTTTTTGGGGGTTTTTTTTGCTGAAAGTGGATAGGTTCTGTCAGGGTTCCAGAACAGCATGCTCTTCAGTGATTGGCCCAGTCTATTATTGGAACAAGGGCTGGACGATATGGCCAAAAATCTTCTATCCTAATATCGGTCGTTTAATATCTCTATATCACAATATAGCATGTTTTCTGGTAATCCAATACATATATAGTCTATATAAAATAACCACATGGTAAAGCCTATTTTTGTATACTCTGTGTACTCATTGTGAGTATTTTCTCATTTCATTAAGAACATTAGTGCAAAATGAACTGATTCAAGTGAAACTATAGAGAAAAGAAAATATGTATATAGGCATAGCCCACAATATGAAAATGTAAAATATCAAAGGCTGTCATGCCTTTCTGCTTTAGGTACACTGCTAACATAGACCCCAAACAATGAATTGCCCATGCCCACTGACTAGAAATAATTGAATGCATTATTTCCAACATGCTTTTATTGAACAAATTGCACATGAACAGCCCATCAATTTAACAGAACATCAATTTAAATGAATGCTATGCATCGCGGTTCAAGCAGTCTTTTGCGATGTCGTTATCTTGCGTGTTCATATCCGGATAACGGTACACATACGATGCGTGGCGCAGCCCTAAAAGGGGGTCATCGCCTCTCCGTGTCCCTGCTCCCGACTCGTCTGGAGACTACCGGGAGCGGTGATGTCTGCACCGGGCCGTGTCTATTGAACCGGACCGCGGTGAGCCTTTCCTCGGTAAATATGCAGTCGTATAAATAGCTATGTAAATCACGCTGGATGAGCACGTCTGCAAAGCAAATATTAATAATTAATCTCTTTTTAAATAGCCAGCCATTGATCATTATTCCGCCTCTGTGCCGAGAGGGGGGTTGTGTTGCCTACATGTGGTGTGTTCTCCGTTCGCGGTGTCAGGAGTTCGCGTAATGTCGTTTGTCTCACTCGTAGGGAAAAAATAAAATAAAATCACCCTGTGTGTGAATTCTAACCTAAAATTCTACCCTGCATCTCAGTAACTAGCTTTTGTGTTTTTTATGTGGACTGGGGGGGCGGATGGGTCTGTTATATTTCTGTGGAGAACTTGTGCCCTGAATAAATTGCAAAACTGTATCTAACTTTGGATTTTTATCTTGCTGCTAATTGGTTAGTTTTTTCTTCTCATCCCTCTTAAATATGAATGTACAGCCGTTTCATTGGGTAATGCTCAATGTGTGTGTGTGTGTGTGTGTGTGTGTGTGTGTGTGAGTGAGTGTGTGTGTGTGCATGTGTACGTGTGCGTGTGCGTGTACGTGTGTGTGAGTGTGTGCGTGAGTTTGTGTTTGTGTGTGTGTGTATGTTTGTGTGTGTGTGTGTGTGTGTGTGTGAGTGAGTGTGTGTGCATGTGCGTGTACGTGTGTGTGTGAGTGTGTGTGTGAGTGTGTGTGCGTGAGTTTGTGTTTGTGTGTCTGTGTGTGTGTGTGTGAGTGAGTATGTGTGTGTGTGCGTGTACGTGTGTTTGTGTTTGTGTGTTTGTTTGTGTGTGTGTGTGCGTGAGTGTGTGTCTGTGTGCGTGTTTGTATATGTATGCGTGTGTGTGTGTGCGTGCGTGCGTGCGTGCGTGCGTGCGTGTATCATCCCTTTTCCTCATGTTTTTTGTTGCTTGCGAATCACAAAGCACTAAGTCCTTGACATTAACTAGATGAGTTCATGCCTTAAAAACAAGCCCGCTCCCTGGGACTAAATATACACCCTGTCCACGTCAGACAGCGAGAAAAGTACATCCATCTATAAATAACCCGGGCTGTTGTAGAGTAATGTCCGGGGGGCAGGGGGTGAGTCTGGGGGGGGGGCTCAGTCGGGGGGGGGGGGCTCAGTGGTGGGCTGACCTTCATTATCGCAGTAGCCGCCTACCTTCAGTTTTGATGGAAAGTGTCAAGTCCAAATCTAAAGACACGTAAAAACGTAACACAAAAGCGTTTGAATTTGCACAATTTTTCAAAGCTTTCTGCTTTGTGAAAAAAATTTTTTGCTCAGCAAATTAACGTGAAACAAATTCAGTTCAGCCCACAGCCATGGGCATCTAGTCTGGTTCACACATTAACCGTCAGCTTAGCCGGTAAAGTTATGGTGTGTCATCAACTAGAAGCAAGGCTCGATGAGAAAAGATGTGTATCACACACCCCTGGGAGGATCGAAGAGCAGGACACGGGGCGATACAGAAATTCCGTATCGCGCCGGCGTTTTGTGGGGAGGAATTTTGATGTTCTTTAATGAAAAACGAATTCTTACAAAAACATAAAAACAGGCAAAAAAAAAAAAAAGGAAGAAGGAGGCCAAACTCCTTCATCCCCTTAACCTGACGCTTTAATGACATAGTCTGTCACACATGTACACACACGCACAGCCTGGCCCAATCAAACATAAGGGAATAAAAATAATTATGAAAAAAATAACAAAAGGAAACATAAAACCACACTTTACACAAAACGAAACATTTAAAAACAAAATTGTCAAAACATCTGGGGAGAAGAGGGCGAGCGTGAGTAAAAATAAACCCCCCTCACAGGTTTTGGGCAAAAAATAATAAACGAAAATAAGAAAGGCAAAAGAAATTGAACCAAACTT
>NC_083775.1:7765425-7785425 GCF_963514075.1 Conger conger | reverse complement strand
TGCCTCTGTTTAGTTTATTCCTCCCCATACCCCCCTCAATTATCCTTTTATCATCAGCGGTAAACAAGTACAAGCCGGTGGTCTGGAGTTTTTATTGACTTTCCGAAGGGAGTGCGGTGCTGTTTTGTAAAATTTCTGGGAGTTTCGTTTTTGGTTTTTTGCACTTTGCGCTGCGGCTGACGGTGTGATCGACGGGCGTGCGGTTCCTCTGCTGGCGCCCGGGTGGGGGTCCCCACACGTGGACTGGCATGCTTTTGAGGCCCACGGTGCCGGGGCTTTGTGCGATGTTGCAGACCATTTACGAGACGGAGTCCTGCTTCTCCTCGGACGCCGGGTCCGCCCGGGAACAGCTGGAGCTGCTGCCCGGGGCCCGGGCCTCTGCTAGTCCCGACACCGGTGAGTCTCAGGGCGGAGGGGGTGAGTCTCAGAGCGGAGGGGGTGAGTCTCAGAGCGGAGGGGGGGGAGTCTCAGAGTGGAGGGGGTGAGTCTCAGAGCGGTGGGGGTGAGTCTCAGAGTGGAGGGGGGGGAGTCTCAGAGTGGAGGGGGTGAGTCTCAGAGCGGAGGGGGGGGAGTCTCAGAGTGGAGGGGGTGAGTCTCAGAGCGGAGGGGGTGAGTCTCAGAGTGGAGGGGGTGAGTCTCAGAGCGGTGGGGGTCTTGACGCCTGTGAGTCTCAGAGTGGCGGGGGGGAGTCTCAGAGCGATGGGGGGGAGTCTCAGGGCGGAGGGGGTGAGTCTCAGAGCGGTGGGGTGAGTCTCAGAGCGGTGGGGGTCTTGACGCCTGTGAGTCTCAGAGTGGCGGGGGGGAGTCTCAGAGTGGTGGGTGTCCTGATGTCTGTGAGTCTCTGAGCGGTGGGGGTGAGTCTCAGAGCGGTGGGGTGAGTCTCAGAGCTCTGAGTCTCAGAGCGGTGGGGGGGAGTCTCAGAGCTCTGAGTCTCAGAGCGATGGGGGGGAGTCTCAGGGCGGAGGGGGTGAGTCTCAGAGCGGATGGGGTGAGTCTCAGAGCTCTGAGTCTCAGAGCGATGGGGTGAGTCTCAGAGCTCTGAGTCTCAGAGCGGTGGGGGTGAGTCTCAGAGCGGTGAGAGTGAGTCTCAGAGCAGTGGGGGGGGAGTCTCAGAGCGGTGAGAGTGAGTCTCAGAGCAGTGGGGGTGAGTCTCAGAGGTGGGGGTCTGAGGGGGAGATGGTGGAGCAGCGGGTGCAGAGTTTTATTCCCACCAGGCAGTTACTGCAGACACCTGATTCTACTGATCAACCATTCAGGTCTCTTCTAAGGATACTGATTGGTAGAATCAGGTGTGTACAGTAACTGCTTGGTTGGAACAAAAGCCTGCTCCCACGCCGGCCCTTTCCGGGTATGATTGAGTATCCCTTTGCTTTGCACTTTCACTTGTCATAGACAGAAGGAAAAGGCGCCTTCATCCTCTCTGGTCTCTATGTGTAGCCGCGTAGCATCCGTGTTCTGTTGGTGTGCTCGAGAGCCAAGCTCAGGGTCCTTGTGCTGTTTGGATTATAAAAGCATGAGTCGGGTTACAAAAGCCAGCACCCTTGAAAGGTAGCCTTTGTTGCCCTTCAAAACTTTGATGGCGGCGACCTCTTAATCTGAACAAATACAGAGTTTATTAAAGAGAGGCTGATGTTGAGGGTCGGAATGTGAACCCTTATAAGGCCTTGCAGGGCTAGTACAGAGGAGCAGCTTCGTAGACTCCACGGGCCTCCAGAGGAGGACGATGTTCAGGTTGTATCTCCACGTGTTGGACAAAGTCACACACGGGTAATCGTGCTGAGCAGCAAATAAAGAGATGTGTGTGATTGGCCACTTTGTTGCTCTGTCTGCTGTCTGTTATGCACTTAATTACGTTGTGCAGGGAACTTGGCTAATTGATGGGGAGAGAACCCCCATAAACCGGTGTTGAATTGGGAGAACTGAAGTTCTGTTCGTTTTGTTTGTCGCTGTTGTCCAACTGTCCGTCGGAATCGAATAAGAACGTTTTTCATTTATTTATTTACTGCGAGGCGCTCTGTTTAGTGTTGCGAGCCGGGTGAGAAGGCGGAGCGGCGGCTGTCCGTCTCTGAGCCAGGATTGGCGGTTGCTCCAAGTGACGGCTATCCATCCGCGGTGAAGCTCCACTTTACACGACGACGTAATGCCAAAATGAAACCTTTTATTTTCTATATTTTTTTAAATGAACGGTCAAACGGATGTGGGCCACTTTGATTAATTGAACCTCGATTACGTAACGGGGAAAAGAGTTCCGGCAGATCGGTTGAATCGGTTCGGGATTTAGCGGGATTACGGATTTGCAAGTGAGTGGATGACCGGTCACGTGACCTCGCTCCGGTGATTATTCCCAACCAGACCGCCGGCCGTGCCCACTACACGGTCACTACACTACATCATGGTGAATCCTGGGAAAAACGGAACGGAATACTGTAACGTCCCGTAGTCCAGCTCGACCGAGCCGCTGACCTGCAGATAGGGCGGTCGTGTCAGAGGTCAGAGGTCAGAGGTCAGGTGTTGAACTGTAACTGTAAAGGTTCATCAGGTGCTTTCGATGGTTAACGTGCGTAAAGTCTGTGGTGTGAAATTTCAGCAACGGTTCCTTTTTTCAGTCCGAGAATGCCAGAATGGAAATGAGGGGTGACGGAGACTAAAGTTAAGAAATTCTGCACAAAGAAACACGGAATCTTTCTCCCAAGATATAGGCCTAATGCCCTTTCTTTAACTTTACACGGTCTTGCATTTGGGACAAAAGATCAGCCACGTCCAGCCCTCTTTCTGTCTAGTAAAACATCCTCTGTACTTCAGAAATACTGGATGGCAAGTGACAGGTGTCTTCTTTACAGCTGCCACAGACGTGTATTCTGTCCAGGCAGCGGGGAACACTTTTGAGGTTGAAAGTGAATCTTAAAAAAGGTTTTCGGTGAGGTAATCTCCCCCCTCCCCTGTTCCTCCACGCAGATGGAAGAGCAGTTGCGTGAGCCGGCCCAGGGGTGGGGGGGGGAGGGGAGGGGAGGGGTGTGGGCACACAGTCAGGGTAGCGCATTAATTATTCAGGGGTCCGTGTTTACGGCACGGTGCGGGGTGCTGCAGAGCGGGGGCAGTGGGCCGGAGCGGGAGGCCCTAATGGCACGGCGTGGGGGGCGGGCGGGCGGGCGGGGGGCTGTTACAGACACCCCCAAATGCTCCTAAAAACAGGCCGGGCCACGCCCACGAGGCGAAGCGCAACGTTGTGCGTGGAGGAGATTCCAAGCCCAGTGTAGAGCGGAAAAATGTAAAGGTTAACGGAGGTTAGCCTGCTGTGTCCTCTTTGAGATCGCATCTGTGTATCGGTAATCTGCGCGTAGTCCTACGCAGACCTGGGTCAAATACGTAATTGCTTTGGATTCAAATGCCTTTTCTGTGCTGGATTGGTCTCGCCTGGTGTAGTTGGGGGCAACCAAGATGACCAGAAAGTGGGGTTTGTGCTTTTTGAGGTTTGTGAAGCGGACGAGCTCTGTAAAGCGAAGAAAGGTGTTTGAGTCCGAAACGATTTGAACCGACCTGCTTCTGCTCGGAATGACTCGGAACACGAGCCACGTCGTCCTGAATGGAGTCCAGCGTGCCGTTCTGTTGACAGCGAAGATCCGGGCAACTCGCGGAAATTGGCCCGGTTCGTAACGGAGCGTTGGCTTTTGAACAGCTTGTGAAATGACACTGAAGTGTGCACCAGGCCGTTGCTCATGGAAACGCCTCCGCGTCAAATATCCTGATTCACTTCGGCCGCTGGCATTTCAGATCGCCCACTGCGCGGCCCGGCTGGGGTCGCTCGGGGCGACGTGGGAGAGAGGCTCCGTGTCGGCCCAGCCCTGGTCCTGGAGGGCGACCGGGTCTGCTGGCTTTCCGTATTCCTCCGCACTGAATCGGTCAGAGCGGTTGACCACACCGTCACCTGGCCGCGCCCGGTTACCTGGGTCTCTGCGCAATGGGGGCGACATTGGTCCCGGTCGTCGGAGGGTCGCCGGGTTCGATTCCCACCCCTGGGTGTGTGTCGAAGTGTCCCTGAGCGAGACACCTAACCCCCAAAATCCAAAAGATGGAGCCTGGTCGGTGCCTCGCGTGGCAGCCGATCGTCATCGGCGTGTGAGTGTGTGAGTGTGTGAGTGTGTGAGTGTGTGAGTGTGTGAGTGTGTGAGTGTGTGTGTGTGTGAGTGTGTGAGTGTGTGTGAGTGTGTGAGTGTTAGTGTGTGTGAGTGTGTGAGTGTGTGTGAGTGTTTGTGTGTGTGAGTGTGTGAGTGTGTGAGTGTGTGAGTGTGTGTGAGTGTGTGAGTGTGTGAGTGTGTGTGTGTGAGTGTGTGAGTGTGTGTGTGTGAGTGTGTGTGTGTGTGTGAGTGTGTGAGTGTGTGAGTGTGTGAGTGTGTGAGTGTGTGAGTGTGTGAGTGTGTGAGTGTGTGTGTGTGTGAATGGGTGTACGAGAAGCATCGATTGTACAGCGCGTTCGGATAAAGGCGCTACATAAATGCCGACATTCGCCGTTGAACGTTTTACGGCAGACCCAGCAGCGCTCCAGGGCCGGGGTCGGAGGCGGCAGGCTTGGTCAGGGCTCGCCCCTGCGGCCGTCGTTCGCGGTTCTCCGTCGATCCGGAGTGACGTCAAGAGAGGGACCGGTGCGTACTGGGTCAAGGCTGCTGACGTGCGCTTAACGGCCAGCTCTCCGCCGGCAGGGCCGAGTGTTTTTGTCTCATAGTGTTTCATTTCTGCAACATCTCCCTGCCTGCGTCTGTCCGTCTGTTTATGTAGCGGGGTTCTTAAACTGCTTCTCTCAGGGAATGAGAACAGCGCGCGAATGTAACGCGACCGGGTTTGCACCTGTTGTAGGGTTCCGCACCTGGGTCAAGCACGTAAGTGTTTTGGATTTTCGAGTCCTCACTTTACTGAGCTTGTCTGGAGTATTGGAACCTATGAAACGCTCTCAAAAAAAATCCGAACCCTTCTTGGTTGACTCCGTTACGCCAGGCGAGATCAGTCGTGCGCAGAAGAGTATTTGAATCCAAAACAATTACGTGTTTCACCCCGGTCTGAGTTCAATTCATATGTAGGGCTCTCTGTTACTTGGCCTAAATTCTCTCAGTGGATATGCAAATGTGTGAAGTGATTGCATATAAAGGATTCAAAATGCTTCAGTCGCCCTGCGTCAGTGTGTCTAAATGCCTGAATAGAAGCGGTAATGCCTTTAGTTCTTCTATGAACTTCTGAGTTTTAGGCCAGTGACGTATTTCTCATGAAGCAATGTATGAATAAGATCTATTGTACATTGTGTTGTACAACAACGTAAATACCATCTTAAAATATGCTGTCCTACTGATATTAGCCTACTAAGTGTTCTGTCACAAGTGGGATGTGTGTTGCTGACGGCCTGGACGTTTTTTCTGAATAATCGGCGCAGCGCTTTGTGAATAATGGGCCTTCTTTTTTCACCAAAGGTCCCGGAGTGCTTCACTGAGCGCCCAGGCTGCCAGATGAATGACTAGCCCTGATGCGTGAGGCTTCTTCTCTGTCGTGTGACGACCGAAGACGCAGTCTCGTCAAAGCCACGGAAACCGTGTCCGTAGAAACTGCTGTTGACTCGATCGCGTAAATAAAGGGATTTGGTCTCGGGTCTGGAGTGTAGGATGTTTATCTGGCCCCGGAAGCAGCCAACTTCTGAAGGGGGGGCGATTAGCGCTGACGTTAACGATCCAATAAACCCACGGAACATTTACAGGATCCTTTTTGCTTCGGGGGTGACGTAGATCGGCTGGCCACACAAGTAGCTGAGCCGAACACGACATGAGAGTATATTTTACTTACACGGTGAAACTAATACAAATCAGAAGCGCCTCACACTTATAGTTCCCAATGGGCTCATAAGCACATTGTCTGTTACATTACTCATAGACTTTGGACCACTTCAGGCCAGGAGAATAACAGCAGTCCTTTGGAAACGTATGGACTTGCTTTCTACAGCCGTACGGATAAAGGGAATGCCATCTTGTCTTGCTTTTGAAAACCTGTCAGACTTCATCAGAGGGAAAGAAACCGACTTTGCTCATATATGGAACCCCTAAAATTATTTTACACTGCAGAACTTTCTCAGTTTTTTGGTTTGTTTTGTTTTGTTTGGGGGAGGGGGCGGTAGGGGATGGGGTTTTTGCGGTTGGTTTGTTGTTGTGTATGTTTTGTTTATGTTTGGTATCATTGAAACTTCAGTAAAAATATTGGGGGGGGAAAAACATATTGACCGTTGTGCTTTATCGAACGTAGGCCTACTTTATGGGTTGAAGTCGATATTGCTGTCAGCCTGACAAAGGGAAATGGGTTTTAGCCCGGGTGAACAACTCTGACTGACAGCACCATCGCTCCGCAAGCCAAACAGTGCAAACTTTTCTGCACCGGGGTGAAATATTTTATTTCATATTTGCGGTATTTTTTTTTGTGGATGAGGTTCTTACGGCACGGATGGTGCAGTGGGTAACACTGCCGCCTCACAGCAAGGAGGTCCTGGGTTCGAATCCCTGTCGGCCGGGACCTCTCTGTGCGGAGTTTGCATGTTCTCCCCGTGTCTGTGTGGGTTTCCTCCGGGTACAGTCCAAAGACATGCAGGTTAGGCTGATTGGAGAGTCTAAATTGCCCGTGGGTATGAGTGTGTGAGTGAATGGTGCGTGTGCCCTGCGATGGACTGGCGACCCGTCCAGGGTGTATTCCTGCCTTTCGCCCAATGTATGCTGGGATAGGCTCCAGCCCCCCTGCGACCCTGTTCAGGATAAGCGGGTTCAGATAATGGATGGATGGATGAGGTTCTTACACTCGTACGTTTGGCGCGGTTTTTCTGCGTGCCGCCAGCCGGCCGCCAGCCTGCCCTCTAGTTATCGGTGAAGCCGGTGGGCACTGGTGGGAGCCGGGGGCCTCTAATCTGGGGGCAGTTTCTCGGGGTGGTACCCCCTTCTGCCCCCTTCTGCCCCCACCTGGGACGCCTCGCGCTGTGATTTGCCCTCCCTGTTTTACCACGAAATATTTCACTGGCTGCAGGTGCAGGGTCTCGCTGACCCATTACTTTTGCATGTCCTTTATCCACGACTGGCTGATTAGTCTGAGCAGGGGGGACACAGTCCCTCCTGGAGCACTGTGGGGTTTAAGGCCTGAAGGGCCCAGCAGCTGTGCGGATCTCGTCGTGGGTCGAACCGCCGACCTTCCAGGCCCCAGTCACGCACCTTAAGCACTAGGCCACAGGGTGACCCCCTCCACGGGTTATGGCGCCAGTGTTGGCGGGAGAGCAGATATCTAATATCAGTAGGACAGCGTATTTTAAGATGGTATTTATGTTGTTGTGCAACACAATGTACAATAGACCTTATTCATACGTTGCTTCGTGAGAAATACGTCACTGGCCTAGAACTCAGAAGTTCATAGAAGAACGAAAGGCGTTTCCGCTTATATTCAGGCGTTTAGACACGCTGGCGCGGCGGGGGTTGTAGCCGCTATGGAAATGGCGGTAATGTTGACGGTGGAGTGAGAAGCGAAGCTGCAACCGATGGCGGGAGTGACGTGTCCGTGGCGAGGGGGGGGGGGGGGTTTACGGTGGTTACTGGACGGTGTCCGCAGGGGAGGGGTGGATTTTGGGAGAGGACGGTGTCCACAGCAGGGGGGGTAGATTTTGGGAGAGGACGGCGTCGTTGCTCCCAGGACCTGCGAGCCCGGACGGTGCGGGAACGCTCATGGACTTATTTTTAAGAGGCGGCTAAAAGGAGACACTCTTATTTTAGCCCGCGCTCCTCGCGCCCTCCCGCCCCGCCACCACATCCACCCCATGGCTGAGCCGCACTATTTTTGTTTTTTGGCGCAACAACAACCCTGGCGTGCCCCTCCTGTTTACCAGCCCCCACCCCCTCCTCCTCCCCTCTCCGGAGAGGAGCGGGACGCTGCGCCGTTCCAAAACAGAGCGTCCCCTCCCGCCTCGCGGGTCAGGAGCCGCGGGCTGAGCGAGAAGAGAGGGGGTGTATTTTTAGTGTTTTTAGAAACTTTAAACCTCTACCTCTCACCCAGAGATCTCTCAGGCTAAGTGAATGTGTGCCCTTTTTCTACCCACAATGCCACCTTGTCTGGATGGTGACTGGCAAAGAGGGGGTTCATGCCACGTTCGGCTCCGAACGTCTCGTTGGGGCATGTACAGCCTTTACTCTGCCACCGGGCAGGGCAGCCATTTTGGATCTAACGGTCCCCTCCTCACCATCTTCTCCAGAGCCGTCCTCGCGGGCGCTGTTACTCTAACCAAGAATAGGCAACAGAGCCAGTGACCAGAGATGCCTGTGCTTGGTGTGACTGTGTGGATCCATTCGGTGAGGACATCCAGCCAGGGCGTGGCTTTGTGGGCAGGGGTTAACCTGAGCTCGGGTTAATGCTTGTGTGGTTCGATGCTCCCGTCTGTATCCCAGCAGTCGCCTAAGCTGGGTATCTCCGCTGCCAGTTTCTACTTTCACTGATCCGCCATCTCATTCATTAGGACTGCGCATGCTAGTTAGTCTGTATTTATTCAGAATGAGCTTTAATGCAAACAGGAATTGACTAAAGTAAGCACGGTGTAATCTCGCCCTGAAATAGCTCTGCTTTTACTTTTCTGCTTCTCTGTTTGTTCCTCTCTGCCCTCAGGAGGTTTCTTCTTCACCACTGTTGCCCTGAGGCTTCCTCTTGTGGGGATTTAGGCCAGGGGTTTTTTCTGTGAAGAGCGTTTTGATGGTTGTTTGTGAAATGCGCTACATAAGTGTGATTTGATTTCATGACTTAAAACGAGACGAGAGCTCTTTATTTTGATCGGGCAGGATCCGCGGACAGCCCTGGGAGTTGAGGGAGTTGGGGGGGTTGGGGGAGTTGGGGGAGTTTGGGGAGTTGTTGGGGGAGTTGGGAGAGTTGGGAGAGTTGTTGGGGGAGTTGGGAGAGTTGTTGTGGGAGTTGGGGGAGCTGAGTGTCTGGTGCTCCTGCCAGGTTGCGGAGAAGCGAATGAGTCATCTGTGCTGAGGCGGCTGCAGGTGTGACGTTCCTCCAGCGGTGTGGTGATGCCGTCAGCCGTTCGGCGGGGAGCGTTACCCTGCCCCACGGGTCACTGCCCCCCCCCCACCCCCCCGCTGTGACCGTTTCCCCGCCGTCAGTCAAACCCCTACCGGTGGAGTCTGACTCATTTCTCTGGGCATCTTTGCACATCAGGTTTCAGAAAAGAGCAGCCTGGCTTTAACGGGCACTTGACCATTACGTTATATTACATTACAGTCATTAAGCTGATGCTTTTATCCGAGACGACTTACATGTGATTAGACCCCCCCCCCCCCCGGAGCAACGTAGCGTTAAGAGCCTTGCTCAAGAGCCCAACAGTTGCACAGGGCTTGAACCACCAACCAAAAAATAATAAAAAATCTCTTCCTCTCCGCCTCTGCTGGTGTGTGGTGAACAGTCTGGTGCAAAATGGCTGCCGTTGCATGACCCAGGTGGGTGCTACACATTGCTGGTGGTTTTTGAGGCGAGTTAACCCCTCATCACTGTAAAGAGCTTTGGGTATGACAAAAGCACTATAAAAATGCAACTATCTATCTTAACGAACTAACTAACCTACCTACCTACCAGGGCCCAGTTGTGTAACTTCGCTTCTAGGGTACAGGCTGCCCCCCCCCGCCCCCCCCATCTTGGAGAAGGCATCTAGGAAAGTCAACACTGCAGGTACCAACTTGAATAGAATGTGATGTGCTACGCTAGCGCTTTATGCTACGCTAGCGCTTTATGCTACGCTAGCACTCCACATGCCACGCTAGCGCTAAGAATAGCACCGGTAGAGTCAACGCGTTCAGCTATTTTTAAGGAGGTGAAATGAAATCGTGGTTGAATATGGTGTAGGGTGCAGGGTATCGTTTCTTGGAAATAGTCTGTGGGTTATATGGGTAAAATGTGCGTGTTTGCATACGCGGGGATTGGGCTTGTTGATGGTTGATGGATTAATGGCCGCTAAGAATGTGATTGATTGACGGGTAGTTGTGGAATATTTGTTCAGCTTTCTCCGGTGGTCATGTGGGAAAAAAACATCTGCGGGGGCAGCGCCCGGGAAAAATCTTATCGCTTTGCCTGGGGGGTACGGCTTTGACCTTTGACCCTGTGTGCTTTTTCCGTTTTACTGTGTTTGTGCGTTTGGCCCTTGGCATGTACATAACTCAAAGCGTTCTCGCAATGTTGCTGCAATGTTGCTGCAATGTAGTGGCAATGTTACAACATCGACAAAACATTATAGGAACATTTTGAGAACGTTTCGCCTCAGCTGGGATTTAGCTGCGATTCTGCTGCAGGGACATGGGTGGCAGTCCCAGTACCCTTCCGTGAGTGCCGTTCCAGGTTTTACGAGAATCCGGGCGAGCATGCTGAAAGGGAACCCACCTGTATGCAGTGTGCTTCCAGTAAAACCTGGACCGGATCATGCTGCCACATGCTGGGACGGCTCATTTACACCGCGGCTTCTCCGTTTGGGCTGGGCTGGGGCCGTGTCGAAAGCGGGGAGGCCGGGAAACGGAGCGCATTTCCCAAAAGGCGGAATCTCCGGCACATCCATCGCGCCTGTCGCCAGGAGGGCCGGGGCGGCCCCGGCGTCCCCAGACTCTCGTTATCCGGCGGGATCCTCCGCGGCGGGGCGGGCTGGGGACTCCAGGCGTGCCCCGGACCGCCGGCTCCCCGGCTCTTTGAGTATTGATTAATTGGGCTCGCGGTGAAGCTGTCGCCAGGCGGAACTCCAATCCCGGAGACTGGGGGGGCTCCCCCCTCCCCTCAGAGCATGAAAAACCTGGGCGAGGACCCGGCCTCCCCTTCTTCTTGTGCTTATTATTTTTCATTTAAACGGCCATTTGAAGAGTAGGTTCCTCTGAATGTTTTTTTTATTTATTATTTTTTTTAATTCAGTTTTCTAGAACCACTGAAAAGTCAGTGTTCTAGAACTCCGCTGTTTTCAGTCACCAGCGGCGATTGTGACATCAGCATTGGAATGTTCAGTTGCGAACATTCTAGTCACGTGTCTGTCATCTCGCACCTTGAGGAGTTCATGGGCGACCTTGGCACATGTAGCCACACTGTTCAGTCTAAGCCCATGTGACTGTTTTTGCGCGTGAAAACATGCAGCACATGTATGTACATGTATATGTTGGCCAGTGGAACATGTCAGCGCTACGTGCTGCCCGGTTTGTTTCCTGTCTTAATGTGAGCCAGCAGCTGTTTTAGAACCAAACGGTATGCTCTTGTATCCGTCCGGACCGTGGCGGCGCCGGCCCACCGCAACCCGAACCGGCCGAACGTGCACGACAGAGTTCCGGAGTTCTGTTCACCCCCCCGAAAATCTTTATGGGGCGGATCGTCCCTGGGGAGACTACCGGGGGGAGGCCGCTGGGTTTTATTTTAGCCTGGGAGAATGTCCGACTTCATTAAAGCCCGCCGTTATTTTTATCCCTGACAAAAAAAAGCGATGTGAGTCGCAAAGGGGCCCCTGGGAGCCGACCGAGGGCTTGTGTCCTCGGGACTCCTCAGGGAGGGGGGAGGGGGGGAGGGGGGTTCTGTTGTTCTCAAAGACCTCCAAATACCCTTCTCATATTATCCAGCACACCCAGTGCCCGTGGAGTGAAATGCTACTGGAACAGGAGGCGCTAACCTTTGTTACATTTATGTTTAACCCTCTCAGAGAGTAGGGGGGTTTTTTTTGGAATGTTACTGTTGTTTCAGAATTCCAGGTCGGTGTTCTAGAACGCCGTTGCGTCCGGTTACCAGTGGGGATTGTGACATCAGCATTAGAATGTTTGGTTAAGCACGTCCTAATCTCATGTTTGTGTTCTTTACACCTTCACGGGGGTTGTGGCATTTGGACGAAGCTTTCAGGAAGAGCGACGTTGAGTCTTTATGAGCAGCCTGTTTATATAACTGGATATTTACTGAACGGATCGTACCTGGGGGATACAGCGACAGAGCTCCACCTGGGAGTGGCCCCCTCAGCCTGGCAGAGGAAGACCCAGTTTCCTAACCATTATGCCACCCTGCTGTCTCTGTGGAGTCAAATCTCTTTCCTGGATGTAGTGCATTAAACTACTGGCAGTAGTATAAACTGACAACATCACCATTTGGTGTTGCACGATCGGTTGTTCGTCCTAGCCGCTTGTAGTTGAGCAACGTAGAACAACAGAAGTCTCATTTTTTCACCCAACTCTCATGAAAAATACATCACACCACATCACAAAGCCTGTTTTATCTTTGTCACGATTAACGATTAACGGATTAAAGGTTTTACATTTGACATGAGCAAATACAATTTCGTAAAAAGGTGCGCACAGCATCATTTATAGAATATGGTCCCTTAGTTTCGTAGTTTTTCCGGTGACGTTTTTTTGTTTGATCTGGGATACATCCTGCCGACCCGGGACGGAATTCTGCAGCAGGCCGAGCGGGAACAGCGGCCGGACGTTTATAGAACCGCAAACAGCGGCCGGCGCTCCGGGTTAATATTTTATCCTCGGAATGTTTACGCTTTGCATTTTTTTTTGTGGGGGGGAATCTGCCTCCCGCATTGGGACTGGAATGCGGGCGCTGATAAATGTGGGTTTGTGAAACTCACAAACACACACACACAGACACATACACACACACACGCACACAGACACGCAAACACACACACACACACACACACACACACACACAAACACGTACACACACACGCAAACTAAACACACAGACACGCAAACACGTACACACGCAAACTAAACACACGGACACACACGCAAACACATGCACACACACGCAAGCTAAACACACGGACACACAAACGCACAGACACGCAAACACATACACACACACGCAAACTAAACACACGGACACACAAACACACAGACACGCAAACACATACACACACACGCAAACTAAACACACGGACACACAAACGCACAGACACGCAAACACATACACACACACGCAAACTAAACACACGGACACACACGCAAACACATACACACATGCATACTAAACACACGGACACACAAACGCATACACATACACACACATAAATACTAAACACACACACGCAAACACATACACACACACACATACATACATTCTAAACACACACACACACACATACATACTAAACACACAAACATACTAAACAAAGCCATGGCAATACCACAGAGGTGGACCTTATTTGGGATTTAAAAACAAACTAAAACAGAAGTCAGAGCAGACATATACAGGTGTGAATATGAGCAAGTGCGTCGCTGTGCGAGAAGGATTTTGATTGGAGGGGAGGGGAGAATTGACACATTTAATCAGCATACACAACCACTGCTACACGATTGCGTAAACGCTAGTTTTCCAGGAATTCGATGGAAATTAACTTTGTTGTGAAAGTACACAAGCATTACAACTTTATACATGGGATATATTTGGGATTATCTACTTTAAAACGTCTTCGTATGGTTATGACAAATTGAGTAAATAGAGGAAGGAGTGCGTTTTGATTTCAGCAGTTAGTTGTAGTTTGTTAATGGCTGGTTGTGAAGCTGTCTGGAGGTAAAAGGGCAAACGTCCAGGCTCCAGATCTGGGAGTGTGTTTATCTCCAGTGCCTTTGATCTCACCATGTTCCAACAAATTATATTATCCTGTTATTTTAATTTCTTCTTGCTACATGGAGCGTCATGTGATGCGGTGGTCGAGTGCATGGCTGGGGTCTGAGGTCCTGTGAATGATGTACACTGGGGAAGGTTAAACAGACAAAATGGCACATTTCACCATGTAAAAAAGAGTGGGCTTATTCCAGTCGCTTATGTTTCTCCACTTTTTTCCTTTCCTTGCTCCTGTAGATGGTCTGGTGTGTAGGATGTTCTGTTGGATGTTCTGTTGGATGTTCTGTACGATGTTCTGTTGGATGTTCTTTTGGATGCTCTGTTGGATGTTCTGTTGGAGGTTCTGTAAGATCTTCTGTAGGATCTTCTGTTAGATTTACTGTCGGATGTTCTGTCGAATGTTCTGTAGGATGTTCTGTTAGATGTTCTGTAGGAGGTTCTGCTGGATGTTCTGTAGGATGTTCTGTTAGATGTTCTGTAGGATGTTCTGTTAGATGTTCTGTAGGATGTTCTGTAGGATGTTTTGTTGTGATGTTCTGTAGGAGGTTCTGCTGGATGTTCTGTAGGATGTTCTGTTAGATGTTCTGTAGGATGTTCTGTTAGATGTTCTGTAGGATGTTCTGGAGGATGTTTTGTTGTGATGTTCTGTAGGAGGTCCTGCTGGATGTTCTGTAGGATGTTCTGTTAGAGAACAGGCCAGTCGAGCGGAGGCAGGGGAGCATAAATCATGGTGCTATTTACGGTTCCTCCTCGGGGCCGAATCCAACCTGCAGAGCGACCGTTCTGTTCCCGCCACCCTGCATCCCCGCACCATTTTTACTCTCTCATATGCTCCCCCTCTCCCTCTCTCCTCTCTCCCTCTCTTTCCCTCTTCCTCCCTCTCTTTCTCTCTCTCTCCCTCCACCACTCTCCCTCGCTCCCTCTCTCTCTCCCTCTCTCTCCCCCTCTTTCTCCCTCTCTCCCTCTCTCTCCCTCTCCCTCCCTCCCTCCCTCTCTCTCCCTCCCTCCCTCTCTCTCTCTCTCTCTCTCTCTCTCTCTCTCTCTCTCTCAGACTTGACGAGGCTGCCTCCTGCACGTCGCTGTGTTCTATTTTTGGAAAGCAATATTCATGCCCACCCCCCCCACCCCCCCCCCCACCCCCTCGCTCTCCGTTTCTTTCTGAAGTGTAGCTGCTGTTGTGCTACTGAAGAAAATAACCATGACGTTAGCCGCGCTTTCTGCAAAACGCACAAAAAAAAGAAAAAAACGGCAAACCTGTGGAGCTGGGAAAATGAAGTTCTGTTCAGAGGAGAAGCAGAGGAGCGAAAGCTTTTTGTTTTGGTTTGATCGGCTCGTGTGTGGAATATGTATATGTATTTTTTAAATGATGCACAGGTGTGTATGGAATGGTGAAAAACATGGTGGGGGGGCGGGTGCTGTTGAATGCAGGTGTGCTCAGGTGTTCAGGGCTGTGTTCTTTCAGAAGCGCCTTGTGCAGCTGTTCACCTCTTGACTTTGTGTGGTCGGGATGGGATT
Source organism: Conger conger (assembly GCF_963514075.1). NCBI lineage: Eukaryota > Metazoa > Chordata > Actinopteri > Anguilliformes > Congridae > Conger > Conger conger. The sequence continues at coordinate 7,770,278 of NC_083775.1, read as the reverse complement.
CTGGGAAATTGAGTTTTAGCAGTGTTGGGCCTTTGGGGCAGTGATCAGAACTTAAAGAAGGGGTTGATCCTCCCCACTCCCCACAACAGTGACTGGGCTGCAGCTGGATTGGATTCTGGGAAATGTAGTTTCCCCACAGCAGCGGCACGGCTGGAGTAGGATTGGATTCTGGGAAATGTAGTTCCCCCCCAGCAGTGGCAGGGCTGCAGCAGGATTGGATTCTGGGAAATGTAGTTCCCCCCCCAGCAGTGGCAGGGCTGCAGCTGGCTGCAGAAAGGGCCAGGTTCGAGGTGGGGACCTCCGGGGTAAATACACACAAGCCTCTTAGCCTGTTTTCTCCCTGTCCTCTCCATTCACTGATTAAACTAAACTTAAGTCCTATAAATCCCTCCTTTTTAATTGCTGTCGGGCGTGTCCCTTACCCACAATCCCTCGCTAAGAGCCGCTTCCTCTCTCGCTGCGTGTGCGCGCAGAGCCGAAATCGCATACCTGGCATACTACTACATACTAGATTTCAATGAAAAATTTAGTATGAGTACTGTAGTATGCTAGTATGCGGTTTCGTACACAGTGGCTGCTTGGTGGGGCCCACCGAGCATACTACTCCTACTGCATTTCAAGGAAAATAAGACTGAGAATTTATTTGTGGGGCGACATGGCTCAGGCAGTAAGAGCAGTCTTCTGGCAGTCAGAGGGTTGCCGGTTCGATCCCCTGCCCAGGCTGTGTCGAAGTGTCCCTGAGCAAGTCACCTAACCCCTGAATGCTCCTGACGAGCTGGTCGGCGCCTTGCATGGCAGCCAGTCGCCGTCGGTGTGTGAGTGTGTGTTTGAATGGGTGGATGAGAAGCATTAATTGTACAGCGCTTTGGATAAAGGCGCTATATAAATTCCAACCATGTACCATTTAGTCCTTTGCACTTGGTGGAATCCTGTTCACTTCCTTTGAGGAATCCCATACGCTTCCTCTTTTGAATACGCACTTGCATGAGCTGGCTTAATTGTGTGTGACGTACCCGTTTATTTATAGTTCTACCAATCCGTTCATGGATTTATCAGACACGGTGCTGTGTCTGTTGTCCTAATGGTTTTGCCGTGTTTTATGGACTTGTATTGATGTCCTGCGTTCTTTTCTGGAGACGCGTTATAGCTAAATCAATCAATCAATCAATAAGGCTTTATTTATAGAGCACGTTTCATACCAATTTGCAACACAATGCACTGAACACCAAAAAATGCAAATAAAGGAACATAAAAATCGGGTGATTCATAAAAGTCAGATAAAATAAAAAATAAATTAATAAAATAATTTAAGGAAGATGTAAATTATTACAGTTGGATGCGCTGACTAAAATCAGTGCTAAAAAGGTGCGAATCTTGAGGGAGAGAGAGAGAGGGAGCTATATTTAGTCTCTCTTTTCCAGCCGATTACAGTAATCCTTGTGCAGTAAGATATAATCTGATGAGTGAATTTGAGCGTGCCAACCCCGGACCTCTTCTTCTGTGGTGTCTGTCTCGTGTTCCCATCGATCAGGCCAAGCTTGTGCAGCTCCACCCGCTTGCATCTGCCTGGCAAGGCATTAGCGCTTTCCCTCTCTCCCTCCCTCTCTCTTTCTCTCTCCCTCTGTCTCTCTCTTCCTCTTTTCCTCCTCTCCTCCTCTCCTCCTCGGGTTATGTAATGCATGTATGCATTTTTGATGAGCAGGTTTCTTTTTTTTTCTTTTTTTCTTGGTCCCTGTTTTTTTTTTTCTGGGTAGCGGCAGGTGGAAAACACCACGGTTTGGCGGTATGTCGGAATTCCGCCTTCGTTTTGAGGCCGACCTCGAAAAACAACCGGGTCCTACTTGCGGTCATCTTAAACGATGCGGCCTTTATTTACAGTAAAAGTGCGTTCGAGCGTCCATGTTGCCTTGTTGATTTTTTACAGTGTTTGCACAGTATTCCTGCGGTGGGCTTATTGATTACCCTGTACGGGTTTCTGAGAGTCGGTTCGGTCCTGAACAAAGCGTTCCCACGTGTGAAATCCAGCTATGACCGGCTTAAAATACCAAAAACATAGCTTGAGCTGGTCAAACCTTGTTGAGTATGGAGCTGGTCTAACTGGTCAACCAGCTACCAGCTGTCTCAAAACCTAGCTTGAGCGTTTTTTTCCGGCAGGGCTGGTGTGATCCTGGTGTAATCACCCTGCAGTCGTCGTTGTCGGCATGATTTCTTCTCGTATTCCCTCAGTGACGTGTCCAGGAACTTGGCGAAATTGGTGCCTGGTGCGGTGTGGCTTGTCAGGATGCCCTTAATTGGATTTCCCTGCCATATTTATTCTGTGTGTCAGGGCCCCGTAAATACCACTGGCCTGGGATCTGGGACCGAGCGTCCACCAATCACGCAGACACCTGCGGCTTCACCTCAGAGACAGGCCGTAACCCCCCCCCCCCTACTCCACCCCCCCTCCCCCCACCCTCCCGGTCTAGCGGCTTTCTACAGAACTGATGCAGTCATTGCCACTTTGTAGCGCTTTAGCTTAAATTAGAACGGCCTTGTATTCTGCTGATTAGTCTATTTTTAAAGCGCTGTCGTGCGAGTGAGTTTGGCCACGGAGTCATAATCAGCCGCCCGGCTTTACGTCCACGGATGCACAGGAACTGCTGGATGTACTGCAAGTGGTGGAGCCAATCGGTGACGGTTATTTGTCTGGCCGTATTGGCCAATAGTGACGCTCGTAATCAGTGTTAGCACCCTGGTTTGCATTGTAGCGTAGATACACACTGCTCACCAAATATGTTATCATACTGCTCACCAAATATGTTATCATACTGCTCACCAAATATGTTATCATACTGCTCACCAAATATGTTATCATACTGCTCACCAAATATGTTATCATTCTGCTCACCAAATATGTTATATGACACTGCTCACCAAACATTTTAACGGTGGTCGTGGACGTATTTATTGCCTCGATTACTGGGGCAGAGATGAACGATGTTGTTCATTTGTTGGGTGTAAAACACTGATCTATGATGGGTAGAAAAGTGGTCACGTCATGGCTCAACCTCAATCCTCACAGGTTACAAATTGTTAAAAAATAAAGAAAGAATAAGGGATATAAATTACTTTATTTGCGTGTCATTGTTATTTTCATTTGATCTGCAGCAGCAGTGACAGGTATTGCATCACTTCTCTGGTGCTTGTATGTGACATTGTCATATCGATCATAATCTTTGTTTGTAATGAACCTGTACCGATGACAACGGTGCACAAACCGCACCCACAACTGACGCAATAGTGCAGCACTGTTGGTTGGCATCGTTTTATCTTTGAAGTGTTTCTGTGTGATTGTGTTGCTCTCCAAATTAAAATACTGGCAACGTCATGCATTCATCAACGTCATGGGTTCAGTTGGTACTTTTCGAAGATTGCCAACGAGGTATCTGGCTATCAAACATGTTTAGGAATCCGGACACAGAATGTTGTTTGCAGGCTGTGCCCAAATAGATTTAAAGGCCATTTGTTATTCTTTGCTAATAAACAGAAAAATTTGGAAAAATTAAGAAATCACTTTACTGAGCTTTAAACCGCTCACAGCAAATAAATAGGCGTAGGAGCAGAACTACCTTGGCAAAAGCCAGGCGACCTGTTTGCATTGCAGATCACTACCCTCTGGACGTAGCGCACAAAGGCTGCTCATTTGGTGTACTCAGGAGGGGCGCTAAGCTAATTTGGCGGCCTCACCCCACAAGTGCCCCTTCGACCGGCGAAGCAAGGGGTCCTGACGTCAGCGTTTGACACACACTGACCCACAAGATCACTCCGGGGAGAGGGGGGGTTATATTTAGAGACGGAGAAAGCAGCGAAATCTCGTTATCTCTAAGCCATTGGCTTCCGCCACCTCAAATAAAACCAGCGGATTACGACCTCACCTGTGAACTCACAGGCGAGGGGGGGGGGGCATCATTTTGGAGGCAGATGGGGGGCTTGCATTACAGGTATTTTGCAGGCACTCGTATCCAGTTCCGTGTGTTGACTCTTTACGCATCATGTTGTAGCTACAATAGTGCTGTAGCTCCACTGGCTATGGAATGGAATTGGAACTCAGGTTGCAGGTTTGAATCCCAGCTGGGGCACAGCTGGTGTACCTTTGCACAATGCATGACGCAAACATACATATTACTGTGTTACAATGTTGGAAATGCATGTACATGTGTGAGAATTTTGTCTCAGATTTGGGCATAAATTGCGGTGGACCATCTTCTTCGTGTGATGTTTTGATTTGAACACATTTTGACACATTTAGCAGGTTTGGGCACAAACACTGCATCCCCTTGTTTCTACTTTTATCGTAAGCCTCAAGCAGCTCTGTTTTAAAAAAATCATGTTTTAAATCATATTTTAGTCAAAGAGAGTTACTTAAAACTGTTAACCTTTTTTTCTTTTTTTTTTGATGGATCTTTGTAAACTTGTGGGCCAGCCCACATTACTGAAGGGGGACGCTCTCTTTAGAAGTAGGTTGGCCTTTATTTGCGTCTCTCGCTAGCTCGTTAGCACGTGCGCTAACGATACTCGGCAGTCAGGTGGGCAGATCTCGGTGGGATCTTGGCCGCTCACGGTAACTTGGTGCAGAACACCGTTGAGGCGGAGTTACAGACCTGTTTTTTGTTGAAAGTTTTCAGTGAAGTTACTGACACTGCTGTATCTCTCTCTTCAATATGAAACGATGCTTTGTTGCCGTGATCGGCATCGTATTGCCAACGCAATTGTTTGAGAAATTGGAAAAATAGACCACACCAATTACTACAGTCATAATAATGACGACATTATGACGATATAAGGTACTAGGTACTGATACCAATGAATAATAA
>NC_083775.1:7675425-7760425 GCF_963514075.1 Conger conger | reverse complement strand
AATTTTACAGAGACATTTGTGTATTTAATTTTAAAAAGTAACATTACTGTAAGCAATTGACTACTTTTTACATGAATGATCAAGGCTGTCTGAGATCAGAAGCAAGGAGCCAACCAAAGTCTGCAGAAGAACTGTGGCAAGTTCCCCAACGTGCTTGGAACAACCTCCCTGCTGATTGTCTTATAGAACTGCAGGACAGCGTTGGCCACCTCAGAGATGTGATGCAGTTTTAATGCCGAAGGGTGGTCACAAAAAATATTGATTTGATTCAGTTTTTAACTATTCTGCCGAATTACTCAAATGTAGTGTAACATGTATAGTACATTTATTTAGGACCTTTCATTGAATTATTTTTGAAAGAATCTTTTCTGTACAGAATGTTATACAGGTGCCTAAGACTTGCACAGTGTACAGTGCTGTAGATGGAGAGAGAGGTGGAGAGTGCAGGGAGCTGGGTTGAGTCAGCATGAGTCACCACACCCGCTACTGTGTAAGAGCAGTATAAGGCTCACCCCCCTCTGTTCCCCACTCTCTCTTTCCTTTTCTCTCTCTCTCTCTCTCTCTCTCTCTCTCTCTCATTATCCCTTTGTGTTCCTCTCTTCTGTTCCCTTTATGTTTCTTCTGGCAAACAACTCCACACACGCTACTCCACACACGCACACGCACACACACACGCACCCTCCACACACGCTACTCCACACATCTCCACACACACACACACACGCACACGCACACACACACGCACCCTCCACACACGCTACTCCACACATCTCCACACACACACACACACACATGCACTCACACCCACCCACACACACTTACGTTCCCACACCCCCGCACACACACACACACACACACACACACACATTCACCCGTGCACACGCCTGTCTCAGGAGAGTTTATGAATGAGCGGCCGGCTGCCTGCTAAAACCAGGTGACGTCACACCAGCATGTAGGAGCAGCATAGTCTCCCCTTTCTAGAACCTTCTCCCCACCTACAGCGATAGGTCTGTGGTTAATCCTTACTGTCACTCTCTGACCTCTGACCTCTGACTCTCTCTGTTACTCCACCTATGTAGCTTTAGGTCTGTAATATAGGGGCCAGGTGATGCTGTCCATGGTGCTGATGTTGTTGTTATGTTGCCCCCATGACTACAGTAGTCACGGAGTCAGGCCCACACATGTTGTCCATTGCTACTCTGCTGAATTAATGCAGAGCTGGCTTGGTTTTATTTTGTTGCTATAAGCTGAACCAGTGGTTCTCAAACCCGGTCCTGGGGACCCCTGTGTATGCTGCTTTCGGTTTCAACCATCAATCTGTTGCTCGGTTAAGGTTGTTGATCACATGCGTTTAAGTTCTCTCGTAATGCTTCTTCCCTTAAACATGTGAACACAATGCAGATTTTTACTTCTTTTCTTGGTCTGTGAATTCCTCAATATCTGACAAACTATCTAATTGCCATCTGTCGCCAGTTAGGGGCCAGTTGATTCAGTAGAAGGTGGTGCCTGACCCCCCCTCTCCCCCCCCCCCCCCCCCCCAGCCTCGGAGCCCAACCTGAAGGTGCGCTCGCGGTTAAAGCAGAAGGTGGCGGAGAGGCGGAGCAGCCCACTGCTCCGGCGGAAGGACGGCACGGTCATCAGCACCTTCAAGAAGAGAGCCATCGAGATCTCAGGTGAGCCATCGAGATCTCAGGTAGAGCCATGGAGATCTCAGGTAAAGCCATGGAGATCTCAGGTAGAGCCATGGAGATCTCAGGTAAAGCCATGGAGATCTCAGGTAAAGCCATGGAGATCTCAGGTGAGCCATCGAGATCTCAGGTAGAGCCATGGAGATCTCAGGTAAAGCCATGGAGATCTCAGGTAAAGCCATGGAGATCTCAGGTAGAGCCATCGAGATCTCAGGTAAAGCCATCGAGATCTCAGGTGAGCCATCGAGATCTCAGGTAGAGCCATGGAGATCTCAGGTAGAGCCATGGAGATCTCAGGTAGAGCCATCGAGATCTCAGGTAAAGCCATGGAGATCTCAGGTAAAGCCATGGAGATCTCAGGTAGAGCCATGGAGATCTCAGGTAAAGCCATGGAGATCTCAGGTAGAGCCATGGAGATCTCAGGTAAAGCCATGGAGGTCTCAGGTAGAGCCATGGAGATCTCAGGTAAAGCCATGGAGATCTCAGGTAAAGCCATGGAGATCTCAGGTAAAGCCATGGAGATCTCAGGTAGAGCCATGGAGATCTCAGGTAAAGCCTTGGAGATCTCAGGTTGAGTCATGGAGTGCTCCCCTCATCAGTGGCCAGTTTGCATTTAACTAGGTCGCTCAGGGCAAACGCCTGGAACAGTGTCTTTAGCCCGCCTGCCTGCAGCTGGTGTCCCTGAGAGTGCCAACACACCGGCACGTTTTCACAAATTTGCTCACTCGGCTTATGACCAGAGCACGTCTGTCGCCCCAACGATGCCCCGACACGCACCTTCAAACCAGCTCGCCAGTTGCATGTTCTGCGCTTCCGATATAATGCAGTGTGACATTTTTAATATACATACGACGTTTCAGATGCATGTAATCTGTCACGTAGCGGTCATTGACATGTCAGTAGCTGAAAGGATTGGCGTGTTAGCGTGTGCTGGGTCAGGTCGACAGCACGGCTTTGGCGTGCCGTGATGTCATTGTTTCTCCCTTTCATTTCCTAATGAGACCGAGAGAGGGGTTTTTTTCTTCTTTTTTTTTCTGTGCTAAGAATAGACATCCCACAATCCTCTGGGAACAGCAGGCTTTCATGGCGGCCTTTGTTCAGGGCCGCTGTGAATAAGCAGATGGTTTACGCTTAGCGTCTGTACAGGAGGGCTGCGCGGGATTAAACCACTGAGCCCTGCAGGCCGGGGGGCGGGGGGGGATGGGGTTCTGGGATGGGGGAGGTACGTCATCGTTGTCCTTTCCTAAAGGGTGCTGCAGAAATCTGCACACCTCCACCCCCATGCTGCTTCTGCCTTCTCAATACACACCTCCACCCTCCCACCCCAGGCTCTGGGTCGTCTGTGCAAATGCACGACAGGTAGAATGTTCCGGCAGGTTAAGCCGGTTGGCAGTTGATTTTGGGGGCGGGGATCTCAGGGTAGACCATGCCGTGTGGCACAGTGGTTATGAGGGGGTCTCGGGGTAAGTGGGTTGTTGGTTGGGTATGAGGGGGGTCTCGGGGTAAGTGGGGTGTTGGTTGGGTATGGGGGGTCTTGGGGTAAGTGGGTTGTTGGTTGGGTATGAGGGGGGTCTCGGGGTAAGTGGGGTGTTGGTTGGGTATGGGGGGGTCTCGGGGTAAGTGGGGTGTTGGTTGGGTATGAGGGGGTCTCGGGGTAAGTGGGTTGTTGGTTGGGTATGGGGGGTCTCGGGGTAAGTGGGTTGTTGGTTGGGTATGAGGGGGGTCTCGGGGTAAGTGGGTTGTTGGTTGGGTATGGGGGGGGTCTCGGGGTAAGTGGGTTGTTGGTTGGGTATGGGGGGGTCTCGGGGTAAGTGGGTTGTTGGTTGGGTATGAGGGGGTCTCGGGGTAAGTGGGTTGTTGGTTGGGTATGGAGGGGTCTCAGGGTAAGTGGGTTGTTGGTTGGGTATGGAGGGGTCTCAGGGTAAGTGGGTTGTTGGTTGGGTATGAGGGGGTCTCAGGGTAAGTGGGGTGTTGGTTGGGTATGAGGGGGTCTCAGGGTAAGTGGGTTGTTGGTTGGGTATGAGGGGGTCTCAGGGTAAGTGGGTTGTTGGTTGGGTATGAGGGGGTCTCAGGGTAAGTGGGGTGTTGGTTGGGTATGGGGGAGTCTCAGGGTAAGTGGGGTGTTGGTTGGGTATGGGGGGGTCTCAGGGTAAGTGGGTTGTTGGTTGGGTATGGGGGAGTCTCAGGGTAAGTGGGGTGTTGGTTGGGTATGGGGGAGTCTCAGGGTAAGTGGGGTGTTGGTTGGGTATGGGGGAGTCTCAGGGTAAGTGGGGTGTTGGTTGGGTATGAGGGGGTCTCAGGGTCTCTGTTCTTCTCCACAGTCTCCTCCATGTGCAGCAGTGCCCCCGGCTCTGGACCCAGCTCCCCAAACAGCTCCAGCACCGCCATCGCCGAGAACGGATCCAGCGGCTCGGTCCCCAACATCCCCGCGGAGGTGAGCCCCGACCTCAATACACCCCAAAACACCCCCTCCTCCCCAAAACACCCCCAAAACACCCCCTCCTCCCCAAAACACCCCCCTCCTCCCCAAAACACCCCCATCAGTCAACTGCCTATGCTTCTGAGAAACAACCTAACCTTGAGAGAGAGAGGGGTAGGGAGAGAGAGAGAGAGAGAGAGAGGGAGAGGGATAGAGGGAGAGAGGGAGAGGGATAGAGAGGGAGAGGGATAGAGGGAGGGAGGGAGAGGGATAGAGGGAGGGAGAATTAGAGAGAGGGAGAGAGAAAGAGGGGAGAGGGAGGGAGGGAGAGAGAGAGGGAGAGGGAAAGGGAGAGAGGGAGGGAGAGAGAAGGAGGGAGAGGGAGAGAGAGAGAGAGAGAGAGAGGGCAGTGGAGAAGGTCTTGCGCATTCTGATTGGCTTCCTGCCGTGACCAGCATTAAAAAAAAGAAGTGTGCTGACTCACCCACAGCCCCCGCCCCCCACTTCCTCTCCAGGCTGTCCTCCTTCCTTTTATTTCTCACCTTCCTCCTTTCCCAGTCCTCTCCCCCCTGTCACTCTCTCTCCCTCCTTCATCATGTCTTCCCCCTCTTCCTTTGCCACATTCCTTCTCTTGCAATGCAAATGTGCAACATGGGCCCTTTAATGGCGCGAAACAAAACCCGCTCTCTGATTGGCCGACTGGCTCGCTGAATTAATCATTGGCTGACTCACTGACCCACTGACCTAATGACGACACAAACAGCCCCAGAAATATACATCAATTCACCGTTCTCGGTCACTGCCCTGGAACAGTTCCTGTTTTTCATCATTCTCTCTTTGTGTTACATTTTACACAGCTCTCTCTCTCTCTCTCTCTCTCTCTCTCTCGCAGTGTACCAGATGAGTAATTCCGTCCCTTTTTTTTAGGTTTTTATTTTGCATTTGGACGGGCGTGACTGTTTCCTGCCGATCACCTCATTCACTCCCGATTAATAACCAAAGGGCTTACCAGGCTGGCCTTTCCGTGGCGGTGTTTATGCCTGACCCCCCCTGCCGCTTAAACACAGTCACTGTTTCTGGAAGAACAGAACGGTCGAGCCGTAATGGCTCCGCCGGCTCACGGCCCATTAAGGAGCTGCGTGTCGCCGTCAGAAATAGCCCGGCGATTGTTGCCTGCTGTTGCATTCTGGGAGGCGGGCGCTGCCGTCAGTGGGCTGTAATTGCTGGGGGGGGGGTTGAGGGTGGTGGAGTGACATCACCGCGGTGGCGAGGCACGACAAGTTGTCGGTTTCAACGAGTGTGGGCTTGTTTTTTTTCACGGCGCGGCGGTCCGGCTAATTATCGGCGCTCTTGCGATTCCGAGTCTGTGTTTAGTGAAAAGGTGGGAGAGAACGGAACGCAGTGAGCTGAGGAGAAGGGGAACTGCGGCGTCGGACGCTGCCGAACTCGAGCGGGGGAGAGTGCCGGCTCGTTCAGGGAGCTGCTAATTCGGGGAGCTGCTAATTCAGGGAGCTGCTCGTTCAGAGAGCTGCTCGTTCAGGGAGCTGCTCGTTCAGAGAGCTGCTCATTCAAAAACATGCTCTTTCAAAAACCTGCTCGTTTGACAACCTGCTCGTTCAGAGAGCTGCTAATTCAGGGAGCTGCTCGTTCAGGGAGCTGCTCGCTCAAAAAGCTGCTCATTCAGAGAGCTGCTCGTTCAATAACCTGCTCGTTCAGAACCACCGCTTCCTCCTCACCACTCCAGCCGTTACACTGCAGGACGAACACAGTGTGTATAACTGGACTCTCACGATCTGTACACCACCGCCCAAAGTGTCGGCATTACACGGTGAGCAAAGCTTCACTTCAACATTGATTTGGGCTCGTAGACACTTATGAACCATCGTATGAATGAGGGAAATAATTTATATACTGTAGCGCCTTTTGTGTCATCTGCGCACAAGGATGCACGCATCAGCAGAAGTGGGCGGGTGGTTTATTTGGCCGGCCAATCCTGGGGTCGAGTGTGGGGCCAGGTTGAGAGAGCCGATTTTAACGTGTTCCCTCTGCTTGATATCCGCCATCCGCCGTTCTGGCTTTCGCGGCCAGTCAGTCAGGACCCCGGTTTAATGTTACCGCCCCTCCTCCTGCACAGTGCCCCTGTTCTGAGGTGGAGAGTTTTGTGGAGTTTTGTGGAGTTTTGTGGAGTTTTGTGGAGTTTTGTGTTTTGTGTAAACGCGGCGTTGCTCTGCGGGAGGGGGCGGAGCTTGTGAATCTCATGCCCCGCCTCCTCTGTTTCCGGCAGCAACTGCGCTTGCACCACCAGGCGATGACCGCGGACGGGACGGCCAATCAGATGAGCCTCTACACCTCCCCCTCGCTCCCCAACATCAGCCTGGGCCTGCCCGCCAACGCACACGTCTCTGTGAGTCCCGCACCGCGTCATACACACACACACACACACCGCATCATACTCACACACACCGCGTCATGCACACACACACCGCGTCATACACACACACACCGCGTCATACACACACACACCGCGTCATACACACACACACCGCATCATACACACACACACACCGCGTCATACACACACACACCGCGTCATACACACACACACCGCCTCATACACCTGTCACACACAGCTGTAACACACACACACACCGCCTCACACACCTGTAACACACACACACACCTGTCCCATACACACACACCGCCTCACAGACCGCCTCACACACCGCTTCACACACCTGTCACACACACACACACCGCCTCACACACCTGTCACACACAGCTCTAACACACACACACCGCCTCACACACACACACACCGCCTCAAACACCGGTCACACACCGCTTCACACACCTGTCACACCTGTAACACACACACACACCGCCTCACACACCTGTAACACACACACACCACCTCACACACCTGTAACACCTGTAACACACACACACCGCCTCACACAAACACACCTGTCCCATACACACCACACACACACACAGCTGTAACACACACACACCGCCTCACACACACACACACACAGACACACAGCTGTAACACACACACACCGCGTCATACACCTGTCACACTCAACTGTAACACACACACATTCCTGCCCCACACACACTCCTGTCCCACACACCTGCAACACACACACCCTGCCTCACACACCTGTAACACACACACTCCTGTCTCACACACACGCTTCTGTCCCACACACCTGTAACACACACATCTGTCCCACACACCTGTGACAAACACACACACATCGTTGTGTATCTGTGTGTGTGTGCGTGTTTGTGCACATATCCATGTGTGCGCATATTATATCTAACCCAGCATGAGTGCTGTGTAGACGCACCCCTGATAGTGTCCCCGTTGGTGCCCCCCCTCGCCCCCCCCGCCCCCCCAGGCTCCTCAGAAGCTGTCTGCGCAGCAGGAGGCGGAGCTCCAGGCCATCCAGACGATGCGGCAGGGCGGGGCCCTGACGGGGAAGTTCGTGAGCACCTCCTCCCTGCCCGCCTGCCTCCCCCCGGGCCTGGGCCTGGACGCCGAGGCCCCGCCCACCGCCAACAGCCACAGCCCCTCCTCCCTGCTGCAGCACGTCCTGCTCCTGGAGCAGGCCCGGCAACAGAGCGCGCTGCTCGCAGGTACCCAAAACCTCACACCGCCCGCACCCCAACACCTAACGCCCAACACCCCCAACACACCCCAACACCTAACGCCCGGCAACAGAGCGCGCTGCTCGCAGGTACCCAACACCCCCAACACCCCAACACCCCCAACACACCAACACACCCCAACACCTAACGCCCGGCAACATAGCGCGCTGCTCGCAGGTACCCAACACCCCCAACACCCCAACACCTAACGCCCAACACACCCCAACACCTAACTCCCGGCAACAGAGCCCGCTGCTCGCAGGTACCCAACACCCCCAACACCTAACACCCAACACCCCAACACTTAACGCCCGGCAACAGAGCGCGCTGCTCGCAGGTACCCAACACCCCCAACACCTAACGCCCAACACCCCCCAACACCTAACGCCCAACACCCCCCAACACCTAACGCCCAACACCCCCAACACCTAACGCCCAACACCCCCAACACCTAACACCCAACACACCCCAACACCTAACGCCCAACACACCCCAACACACCCCAACACCTAACGCCCAACACCCCAAACACACCCCAACACCTAACGCCCAACACCCCCAAAACACCCAAACACCTAACGCCCAACACCCCCAACACACCCCAACACCTAACGCCCAACACCCCCAACACACCCCAACACCTAACGCCCAACACCCCCAACACACGCCAACACCTAACGCCCAACACACCGACACACCCCAACACCTAACGCCCAACACACCGACACACCCCAACACCTAACGCCCAACACACCCCAACACCTAACGCCCGGCAACAGAGCACAATGCTCGCAGGTGCCCAACACACCCCAACACCTAACCCCCAACACACCCCAACACCTAACGCCCAACACCCCAACACCTAACGCCCCCAACAGAGCACAATGCTCGCAGGTGCCCAACACACCCCACTACCTAACCCCCAACACACCCCAACAGACCCAACACCTAACGCCCCCAACAGAGCACGCTGCTCGCAGGTACCCAGCACCTCACGCCCCCCGCACCCCAACTGCTAACGGCAGCGTTGACATCGTCCGTGCGGGCCTGTGTCCTAACCCGCGCCCTGTCTCCTCCGCCCACAGTGCCCATATACGGGCAGTCGCCCCTGGTGACGGGCGAGCGGGGCTCCTCCTCCATGCGGGCGGTGAATAAGCTGCCCCGGCACCGCCCCCTCAGCCGCACGCAGTCCGCCCCCCTGCCCCAGACGCCCCAGGCCCTGCAGCACCTCGTCATGCAGCAGCAGCACCAGCACTTCCTGGAGAAGCAGAAGCACTACCAGCAGCACATGCAGCTCAACAAGGTAGGGGGCGCCGCTGAGACACCGTGCTACACTCCACTGTTACACTGTGTTACACTACACTACACTACACTACACTGTATTACACTGTGTTACACTGTGTTACACTACACTACACTACACTGTATTACACTACACTACACTGTGTTACACTGTATTGCACTGTGTTACACTACACTACACTACACTGTATTACACTGTGTTACACTACACTACACTGCACTGTGTTACACTGTGTTACACTACACTACACTACACTGCAGTACACTACACTACATTACACTACATTACCCAACATTACACTATTACACTACATTACATTCCATTACCCTACATTACCCTACATTACACTGTATTACACTATATTTCACTACACTACATTACACTGTATTACACTACACTAACATTATATATGCCATTATACTACATTGCACTACATTACATGACACTCAATTACAATACACGGCATTGCGCTACGCTACAGTGTTACATTGCATTATATTACACAACGTTACGTGATATGACATTACGGCCGGCTCGGTGCGTCAGCGTTGCACAGAAGCGGCAGTCACCCCTGCACTTCAGCCTTTTACGGCGCTGGAGTCGCGGCGGAGCTTTTCCGTCCTGTCCAAGAGCCCCTCGTCAAAGCGGTCTCAACCGCCTTTCAGCAGCAGCCGATTAACGCCCCATAAACGTCGACCGAGTCGGGTTTCCGCCAAAACATTCAGCTTTCCGCCAGAACAGTGCGTCACGGAGGCCGGCGCTGGAATGCGGAGCAGAACCCGGAGGAGTCGTCGGGTTTATTTAATCGGCGGACACGTTTACAACGTCTTATAAACACAGACGCTCAGATACATCACGCGCTGACACACAAACGTGTGTGAATGAGCCAGTTTTACTGTACTTATGGGGACCGCGCTGTCTGCACTGCCCCCACTGGTACCTGCACCTCCAACTTATCATCTGCGTCACGCAAAAAAAAATACCTCGTCTACTTCTCGTCGTTTCATAATTCATTTCTTTTTTGTTTTTTGTTTTTTGCATTGAAAGTTCTCTTCCAGCAGTCTGTGCTGTATCTATGTCACAACTCAGCAAATAATAGAGCTGGTTCAAACCCCCATGTGACTAAACTATAACGTCGCGTTAGCAAATTGAAAGTTTTTAAGTTTTTCGTTTTTTTTTTTTTATGTCAACATAACGGCGATCTTACATCCCGCCCCGCCCCGCCCCCGTCCCGTTCCCCCCCCGCCCCCGTCCCGTTCCCCCCCCTCCCTCCCAGATGCTGTCGATGGGGAGCGAGCTGCCCCGCCCGCCCCCCACCCACCCGGAGGAGACGGAGGAGGAGCTGACGGAGACGGCCGAGATGCAGGAGGAGCGGGGGGAGGCGCCGGAGCGCAAGGGGGAGGGGCTTCTCATCGAGCGCCTGCAGGAGGGCTTCCGGGAGGCCGCGCCCCCCCCGGAGCGGCCCGTCCCGCCCAAGGGCGGCAGCACCGAGAGCGAGGTGGAGGAGGAGGAGGAGGAGGACGAGGCCATCGAGCTGAGGGAGTGCGATGAAGACGCCGGGCTCTACGGGCAGGTGAGTGTTTCAGACGAACCTTTACTTACACAAGGTAGGCTGTGTAACCTTTACTTACACAGGGTAGGCTGTGTAACCTTTACTTACACAAGGTAGGCTGTGTAACCTTTACTTACACAGGGTAGGCTGTGTAACCTTTACTTACACAAGGTAGGCTGTGTAACCTTTACTTACACAGGGTAGACTGTGTAACCTTTACTTACACAGGGTAGACTGTGTAATCTTTACTTACACAGGGTAGCCTGTGTTATCTTTACTTACACAGGGTAGACTGTGTTATCTTTACTTACACAGGGTAGACTGTGTAACCTTTACTTACACAGGGTAGACTGTGTAACCTTTACTTACACAGGGTAGACTGTGTAATCTTTACTTACACAGGGTAGACTGTGTAACCTTTACTTACACAGGGTAGACTGTGTTATCTTTACTTACACTGGGTAGACTGTGTAGCCTTTACTTACACAGGGTAGACTGTGTAACCTTTACTTACACAGGGTAGACTGTGTTATCTTTACTTACACAGGGTAGACTGTGTAACCTTTACTTATACAGGGTAGACTGTGTAACCTTTACTTACACTGGGTAGACTGTGTAGCCTTTACTTACACAGGGTAGACTGTGTAACCTTTACTTACACAGGGTAGGCTGTAACCTTTACTTATACAGGGTAGACTGTGTAACCTTTACTTACACAGGGTAGACTGTGTAACCTTTACTTACACAGGGTAGACTGTGTAACCTTTACTTACACAGGGTAGGCTGTGGAATCTTTACTTACACAGGGTAGACTGTGTAATCTTTACTTACACAGGGTAGACTGTGTTATCTTTACTTACACAGGGTAGACTGTAACCTTTATTTACACAGGGTAGGCTGTGTAACCTTTACTTACACAGGGTAGACTGTGGAATCTTTACTTAAGTTTGGTGGTTAAGGTGCATGACTGGGACCCGCAAGGTCGGTGGTTCAATCCCCGGTGTAGCCACAATAAGATCCACACAGCCGTTGGGCCCTTGAGCAAGGCCTTTAACCCTGCATTGCTCCAGGGGAGGATTGTCTCCTGCTTAGTCTAATCAACTGTACGTCACTCTGGATGGACCCATAATGCCCATTTAAAGCCATGCCCTGCAAAAACTCATACCTCAGGGCGATCTAGAGTCTCAGATTAACCTGCTGCATGCATGACTGTTTTTTGGACTGTGGGAGGGAACTGGAGTTACCCGGAGGAAGTGATCGTGCTGTCCACTGCCCCGCTACGCCGCCAGTGTGCACCTTGTTTACCCTCAGTGGGTATTCCCAAAACTCGGTTACTATGGAAACGGTCTCCTGACAGAAATGTAATGCAAATACTGTATATTGCTGTTAAATATATTCTCGTTGTATTGCAAGACTTGACTATATTGTACACGCACACAGACAAATTATTACCGTGTTCAGTGCAGTTCATAATACATACACTGAAATATGAAATGATTTTTTGTCCTCCGATTGACAGTATACGCAGGGTTTTCAGATTTTGGATAGGGATGGTGCCGTCCTGTCTGTGAGAGGGTCTGCCGCCAAACTGCTGAGGAGGGTGGCGGGGACCCTCGCAGTGGAGCGGTCACGGAGGCTGGCGGGGGGTGACGGTATCGAGGCGGCCCAAGGAAAGCAGCCGTGTCAGTTGTCGTAGCTTGATTCATATGCAGGGACAAAATGAATTCTTTAAAAATGCTTTCCTTCGGTGAGTCATCATGTTAGTCAGTAAGACATGTTGGCGTTATATGCCATTTTTTAAATTTAGGTATTATTATTTTGTATGATTGTTTTTCTGCTTGGAGAGCTAGCTGAGGAAAATGGCAGCCTTGCTTTCATTTCACTGACCCCTAAAATGGCCGCCGTCCTAATGACCACCACTGGAGGCTGGAGCCTATCCCAGCATGCAGTGGGCAAAAGGAGTATAGTCTGGGCAGGTTGGAAATCTATCACTGGGCCCGAACAGCATTCACTCACACACTCACACCTCAGGGCGATCTGGAGTCTTTGATTAACCTGTTGCATGCATGAAGAAACCAGAGTACCTGGAGGAAACCCACACAGACACGGGGAGAACATGCAGAGGCCCTCGGTCAGTGTCAGATGCCCCTGAACATTTTACTAATGAAACTAGTTTAATTGCCCCTCTGTCTGCTCCTGCTGTTGCTCTTGACTAAGGCACTGGCCTCAGTACTGGAGCTGGTCCCGGGGCCCTGCCCTGGGGGCCTCAGTACTGGAGCTGGTCCCGGGGCCCTGCCCTGGGGGCCTCAGTACTGGAGCTGGTCCCAGGGCCCTGCCCTGCCCTGGGGGCCTCAGTACTGGAGCTGGTCCCGGGGCCCTGCCCTGGGGGCCTCAGTACTGGAGCTGGTCCCAGGGCCCTGCCCTGCCCTGGGGGCCTCAGTACTGGAGCTGGTCCCAGGGCCCTGCCCTGGGGGCCTCAGTAGTGGAGCTGGTCCCGGGGCCCTGCGTGTGCTGGAATGGACCCACGGTGCTGCTGGGTGTTGTGCGTGATGACCTCATGGGCAGCTTGGCTGCAGTGCGGGGACTGAGGAGTTTCAGAGGCGGGCTGGGTGACACCGCTCAGGCACAGTGGCCCAAACCCAGGTCCCACACGCTCCCGGTCCGGGCCGGCGCCGCCGCTGAGGGTGAACGGCCTGGTGCAGTGAGCGCTCCTCTGCTGAGAGTCTCTGCTGCGCTTTCATCAATGAGAGAGAGGGAGAGAGGGAGCGGGAGAGAGGGAGAGGGAGAGAGAGGGAGCGGGAGAGAGGGAGCGCCCCTCCCACACCCGAGAATCATTCAGAAAAAGCCGCCTGAAGACGCGTCTGATTAAATTCAGACCACGTCTCCCTCTATCTCTCTCTCAGCCTCATTTCTCATTCCCCGCCGCCTCTCACTCTGCCTCACACACACAGAGAAACACGCGCGCACACACACACACACACACACACACACACACACACTCTCTCTCGCACACACTCTCTCACACACACACACACACACACACACACACGCACCCTCACACACTCACGCACACACACACACACACTCACACACACGCAAAAGCACACACTCTCTCACACACACTCACACAGACACCCACAGAGGAGCACGCACACACACACACACACACACACACACGCACCCTCACACACTCACGCACACACACACCCTCCCTCCCTCCTCCCAGCCTGTTCGCAGTGTGTAGCTGTGAATGGACTCATCTCTGAATCATCCCAGTGATGAGTCACACTCGCCCACTCCCCCCTCCCCCCCCCTCTCTTCCACTGCTCATTCAGGCTCAGCCCACCGGGGTAAAAAGGTCTGTGATGTTTGTGATAATGGCGGCTGGTTCGAGGGGGGGGGGGAGGGGGGCATCATTGAGCATTCCAGTCAGGAGCGGAAGTGCCCCCCCTGCCCCCCCCCGGCTTGGTTGTGCTCGTCTGCCACGCTGCAGGAATACAGATGGGCTGTTTCTCCGCCGTGAATGGAGCCGCTCCTGATAGGCTGAGAGCCATGCGCAGGGAACGCACTCGCCCCCCCCCCCCCCCCCCCCCCCAAACGCCCCCCCGTCTCCAAACACGCACACCTCCCTCTCCCTCTCTCCTCCTCTCGAACACGATCTCCTCCCTTCCCCCCCCTCCCCTCCAACCCCCCCCTGTCTCCAAACACGCACACCTCCCTCTCCCCTCCTCCCAAACACAAGCTCCTCTCCCCCCTCCCCCTTCCCTCCTCCCAAACACAATCTCCTCTCCCAAACCCCCCCTCCCCTCCTCCCAAACACAATCTCCTCTCCCAAACCCCCCCTCCCCTCCTCCCAAACACAATCTCCTCTCCCAAACCCCCCCTCCCCTCCTCCCAAACACAATCTCCTCTCTCATCCTCTCCTCTCCCCGGCCCTTTCCCGTCGCTAAACACGCTCGCCTGTCTCACCCTCTCCCCCGGGCCAGGGTGCCAAGCAACCGTCGCCCAGCGAGAAGGCGCAGGGAGGCACACGCCGTCGTGTTGACCCCCGCGGCTGAAAAAGATTCTGCCGCATGTTTTTGTTCCACTCCTCTCCCCCCCCCCTCCTCCTGCCCCCCCCCCTCGCCACTCACTGTCTAGCCCCCCTGACCCAGCCCCCCTGATCCAGCCCCCCCCAACCCAACCCCCCCGATCCAGCCCCCCTGATCCAGCCCCCCCCAACCCAACCCCCCTGATCCAGCCCCCCTGACCCAGCCCCCCTGACCCAGCCCCCCTGACCCAACCCCCCTGATCCGCCCCCCTCTCCCCAGCCCCCCTGACCCAGCCCCCCTGACCCAGCCCCCCTGACCCAGCCCCCCTGGTCCAGCCCCCCCTGACCCAGCCCCCCTGATCCAGCCCCCCTGACCCAGCCCCCCTGATCCAGCCCCCCTGACCCAGCCCCCCTGACCCAGCCCCCCTGGTCCAGCCCCCCCTGACCCAGCCCCCCTGACCCAGCCCCCCTGACCCAGCCCCCCTGACCCAGCCCCCCTGACCCAGCCCCCCTGACCCAGCCCCCCTGACCCAGCCCCCCTGACCCAGCCCCCCCTGACCCAGCCCCCCTGACCCAGCCCCCCTGACCCAGCCCCCCTGATCCAGCCCCCCTGACCCAGCCCCCCTGACCCAGCCCCCCTGGTCCAGCCCCCCCTGACCCAGCCCCCCTGACCCAGCCCCCCTGACCCAGCCCCCCTGACCCAGCCCCCCTGACCCAGCCCCCCTGACCCAGCCCCCCTGACCCAGCCCCCCTGACCCAACCCCCCTGACCCAACCCCCCTGACCCAGCCCCCCTGACCCAGCCCCCCTGACCCAGCCCCCCTGGTCCAGCCCCCCTCTCCCCAGCTCCGCGCGTAGAGCGCCCGTTCTGTGAGCCGTCGGTCCGTTACCCAGAATGCCGCTGTTCCCGGGTGTGAGGGAGGCCTGTGTTTAGTCTGTCACGTCTCGCCCACACTTCTTCATCCCACCGTTGCCTTTTTTTTTTTTTTTAAAAACATCTTTTCCACAAACATTTACTCTTATTCCATATAATCTGAACACGGCCGTTTGTTTTCTGAGAACTTCCAGCCACAAGTGATCGATGATTATTAGCACTGTAGCAATGGTGCAGCTCACAGTCTCGTACTTTTCTTTTTATTGTTTCATTAATGAAGGACTGACCACGGATGGTTTCTCAAACTTTTGTGTGGTTTAATAAAATAGTTTGTTCAAGATACAGTGTGGGGGAGCGTAGCTTTTCCATGTGCTTTTCACACCGACTGGTGCGGTTTACGCTGACCCTGTAGCACTGCTGCTGTGCCCTGGACTGGGAGACCAGCGGGTCGTTCTCAGTCTCAGGACCTCTGTCAGTCCACAGCCAGTCTCCGTAGAGAGTGAACCGCGCTGAGGGGTGTTCCCCGGTCTTCTCTCCCCACAGTTCTCCGACCAGCCTCACCTGCAGCAGCTCAACGTGTTCCAGGCCTCCCTGTCCATCACCGGCATGCCCCACAGACCCCTGGGAAGGGCTCAGTCCTCCCCCGCCACGGCCAGCCTCAAGGGCGCCCCCGCTGTCGAACTACCCGTCAAGCACCTCTTCACAACAGGTCAGGCACTAACCGCGTGAATGAAGTTTCGCAAAACAATATTCATTATAGACGATAACCGTTATCGTAGCGGTTGAAATATGGCCCTTATTTGATTAATTCTGTGTGTGATTGAGGGGTCAATTAATGGTAATTTCCTTTCATTGCTGGACATGGTGATTACTTCTGATCATTGGAGACGTGGAATGTGATCAATAAAAGCAGTAGGGGAAGGGGTACTGCGTCCGGAGTGTATCTCCTTCCAGAACCTTCTTTCATTTCGTTTTGTTTTCCTGTCTACGTTTACGTCTACATTTCCGGTGCTTTAATGACCGCAGCGTGCGGTTGAAATGACGGTGATTTGGGGTGTCTCGGTGGCGCAGCCTGCAGAGCACTGACCGCATGCTCAACCGCCGCGACGTCAACGGTTCGAATCCGACCGTCTGACAATTTGTCCCGTGTCTTTCCCTCTCTCTCGCCCCCATTCTCCCTGTCTCTATTTACTGTCCAATAAAGCTGAAAAAGGCCTAGAAAATATCTTTAAAAAAATTAATGACGGTGACTTGAGAATAGCAGCGGGACGTTGTTTGTGGAACGGGCGTAATTGGGCCGATAAGGAGCCGCTCGTTTTGGTAATCATCCGCCGTGACGCTCTCGGTCGAGCTGCGAGATCCCTGGGAGGTAAACGGGGATCGGAAGGGTTTTTTTTGGAGCAGGCCGATCACGGGGTGGGGGTGGTGTACACCTTCAGGAGATGCCCAGGGTCATTTTGGGTTTTTTAAGTACAAGCAGGATGTGGTTAGAGGACATTTTCTGTCAAACGTTTATCAGAAAGACTTTCAGACATTATCTGATCGTGTTGAAGTTTTGTGGTCTGTACCGTATTTCTTAGCTTACAGTCTATGTGCGTTGCTGGAATTTCTGATTAATGTGACATTTTATGGGGGGAAAAAACTGTATGTAATAAGCTGTATGTTTGAAATAGAGCACCAGGTTCAGTTGTGGGCATACCCGCCGTTCAATAAGTCCGCGAGCTTTGAGTGGATGGCTCCTTTTTAACTGAATTCATGTGGTGGCCCAGATTAGTTCAACAGGTGTTCTTTTCTATGGCCTGGATTCAATCAATATTTCTCTTTTATTTGGATTCATGCTTAGATTCTTTTCTTCACCGCTGCCATTGGGTAAATTTGATGGCAGCCTACATTAAGGATGTAACGTTGACTGAGCCCAGTGTAATTTTCTCCCAGAATGCTTCTGTGGGTTTTGCAGGGCTTTGTGGGTAGGCTCATTTGGGCTGGAGCATTCTCTTGATTGGCCAATGAGCAGGGAGGGGCATTCTCCTCATTGACCAATCAGCAGGCAGGGTCCTGCTCTCGATTGTCCTATGAGCAGGCAGGGCCGTTCTCTCGATTGGCCAATGAGCAGGCAGGGGCAGTCTCTCGATTGGCCAATGAGCAAGCAGGGGCAGTCTCTCGATTGGCCAATGAGCAGGCAGGGTCGTTCTCTCGATTGGCCAATGAGCAGGCAGGGTCGTTCTCTCGACTGGCCAATGATCAGTCTCTGTTGCGCCGTCCTGAACCCCGCTGACGGGCGTGTGTGCTCCCCGCAGGGCTGGTGTACGACACCTTCATGCTGAAGCACCAGTGCATGTGTGGAAACACACACATCCACCCCGAGCACGCCGGCCGCATCCAGAGTGTGTGGTCCCGCCTGCAGGAGACCGGGCTGCTGGGCCGCTGCGAGGTAGGGCTCCCCCTGCTGGCCTGGAGGACCGCTGGCAATCACACTTTACATTACACTACACTACATTACACTACATTACACTACACTACACTACATTACACTACACTACACTACACTACAATACAATGCATTACACTACGTCACATTTATTTAGCAGATGCTTTTATTCAAAGTGACAGACAATGACTGCGTACCGAAGGTCATTAGAACAGCTGCCGCACGCAGGTTCGATAAGAGTGTGTGTCAGTTATCCATAGCCATGGACATCGTCTAGTCCACACAGTAAGCGTAGGATGAGTCAGTCCAAGTCATAACTCGTCATGAGGTATGATTATGAGAGATAAGTTAGAGCTACAACGTCAAGATAACGATAAGAAGTGCAACAGGAATGTGCTAGAAGATCAGATAGCAGTGGCACAGGAAGGCTGAAGGCACTGACGCCCTCTGACCCCCGCGTGTGTTTGTGTGCAGAGGATTCGGGGCAGGAAGGCGACACTAGATGAGATCCAGACGGTCCACTCAGAACATCACACCCTCCTGTACGGAACCAGCCCCCTCAACCGGCAGAAACTCGACAGCAAGAAGCTCTTAGGTACCGAGAGTGTGTGTGAGTGTGTGTGCAAGTGTGTGTGTGTGCGCGCTTGTGTGTGAGCATGTGTGTGTGTGAGTGTGTTTGTGCATGCGTGCATGTGGCCTTTTGTGTCTGTGTGTATGTGTGTGTGTGTGCGCACTTTTATGTGCGTGTGTGTGTGTGTGTGTCTGTGTGAGAGTGTGTGTGTGTGTATGTGTGAGAGTGTGTTTGTGTGTATGTGAGAGAGTGTGTGTGTCTGTGTGAGAGTGTATGTTTGTGTGTGTGTGTGAGAGTGTGTGTTTGTGTGTGTATATGTGTGTGTGTGTGTGTGTGTATGTGTGAGAGTGTGTGTTTGTGTGTGTGTGTATGTGTGAGAGTGTGTGTTTGTGTGTGTGTGTGAGAGTGTGTGTACGTGTGAGAGTGTGTGTTTGTGTGTGTGTGAGAGTATGTGTTTGGGTGTGTATGTGTGAGAGTGTGTGTTTGTGTGTGTGTATGTGTGAGAGTGTATGTTTGTGTGTGTGTGTGTGTGAGAGTGTGTGTTTGTGTGTGTGTGTATGTGTGAGAGTGTATGTTTGTGTGTGTGTGTGTGTGTGTGTGTGTGTGTGTGTGTGTGTATGTGTGAGAGTGTGTGTTTGTGTGTGTGTGTATGTGTGAGAGTGTGTGTTTGTGTGTGTGTATGTGTGAGAGTGTGTTTGTGTGTGTGTATATGTGAGAGTGTGTGTTTGTGTGTGTATATGTGAGAGAGTGTGTGTTTGTGTGTATGTGTGAGTGTGTGTGTGTGTGTATGTGTGAGTGTGTGTGTGTGTGTATGTGTGAGAGTGTGTGTTTGTGTGTGTGTATGTGTGAGAGTGTGTGTTTGTGTGTGTATATGTGAGAGAGTGTGTGTTTGTGTGTATGTGTGAGAGTGTGTGTGTGTACGTGTGTTTGTGTGTGTGTGTATGTGTGAGAGTGTGTGTGTGTGCCTCTCTGTCTCTGTGTGTAAGTCTGTCTATGCCTGTGCTGGTGCAGCAGGTCTGTGCTTGGCTTGAGCGCAGTCCCAGAGAGGATCAGAGCTCTGTGTTTAAGACGCGGGGCCCGGGGCCCGGGTACAGGCAGTGGCTCCTGCAGCATCACCTGCTCTGACAGCCAGGTGTATTTTTAGTCCCGCGGAGGCGAGGCCCCTGACGCAGTCCTCCTCCGCTTCTGAATCATCGCGGGGTTCCTCTCCGCAAGGAGGACGCAGGGCGATGCTCAGCCAATCAGCTCTCCTGAAGGAGAACTCACAGCCCTTTTCAGCCAATCAACTCTCCTGAAGGAGAACTCACAGCCCTTTTCAGCCAATCAACTCTCCTGAAGGAGAACTCACAGCCCTTTTCAGCCAATCAACTCTCCTGAAGGAGAACTCACAGCCCTTTTCAGCCAATCAACTCTCCTGAAGGAGAACTCACAGCCGTTTCCGCCAATCAACTCTCCTGAAGGAGTACTCACAGCCCTTTTCAGCCAATCAGCTCTCCTGAAGGAGAACTCAGGGCGCTGCTCAGCCAATCAAGTCTCCTGAAGGAGAACTCACTTCACTGTTCAGCCAACCAACTCTCCTGAAGGAGAACTCACAGCCCTTTTCAGCCAATCAACTCTCCTGAAGGAGAACTCACGGCACTGCTCAGCCAATCAACTCTCCTGAAGGAGAACTCACGGCACTGCTCAGCCAATCCGAAATGTCCTTCCTCCCCCCCCCGCACCCAAGGACGGTCAGCGACCGGTCCCATCCTCCTCAGTGCATCTTAACACTCAGTGCTGCCTGAAGATGGCCGCCTGCTACTTACAGGACTTCACTTAAGCGTTTTATCGAACGCGTAATTAACATCGTCCCCGGGGAGGCCGGCGGTGGATCAGAAACCTTCAAATGTCCGCCGCGGTGAACGTATAGAAGGATCCAGCGCTGGTCACAAGGGTGGGCATAAACAACACAACAGTTGAGAGAACACTTCTGCTCTGAAATGATGTTGATTTATTGGGTGTAGAAAGCACAAGGCGGAAAGGAGGCTACTGCACTCCTGTCTGTGTGCTAGCGGTGTGTTTCAATACTGCATTCCTGTCTGTGTGCTAGCGGTGTGTTTCAATACTGCATTCCTGTCTGTGTGCTAGCGGTGTGTTTCAATACTGCATTTCTGTCTCTGTGCTAGCGGTGTGTTTCAATACTGCATTCCTGTCTGTGTGCTAGCGGTGTGTGTCAATACTGCATTCCTGTCTGTGTCCTAGTGGTGTGTGTCAATACTGCATTCCTGTCTGTGTGCTAGCGGTGTGTTTCAATACTGCATTCCTGTCTGTGTGTGAGCAGTGTGTGTCAATACTGCATTCCTGTCTGTGTGCTAGCAGTGTGTTTCAATACTGCATTCCTGTCTGTGTCCTAGTGGTGTGTGTCAATACTGCATTCCTGTCTGTGTGCTAGCGGTGTGTGTCAATACTGCATTCCTGTCTGTGTGGGAGCAGTGTGTGTCAAGAACACACTCTTCCTGACGCAGAACTGGTGTTTTAAGGAAACTGGCCGTGTTTACATAATTCACACCGGAGGCACCATCACACACGTCAGTAGTAATGCGCAGTGGCTGAGCTGGTTTTAGGAGTGTTGTGAAGTGACGTTTTTTCGTTCGTAACTTCTCTCAGCCGTTTGTCATCATTCACGGCCGTTGCAGGTCGAGGTGTGTTGCGTGCATACGATAGCCTGCTTCCTCGTGCATTAGCCAGGTTTTGACTTTGTGTGAGAAAATCCTTGAGGTCTGTCGCAACACCCCCTGCTGACGCTGAGAAACTTCCTCAAATCATTATTCTGTCTCCCCCCCACCCGGCCGAAACATTACTGCTCTTATCCAGAGCAATGTAGAACAAAGCGCCTCACCATAACCTGGGATAAGTGCGCTGAGAGACCGGAGAGGGAAGAGCAGTTGCAAGTGCTAGGAATGACCACAGAGACAAGAACTTGGGCCTTGTGGATTAATCTGATGACAAAAAAAAAAAAAAAAAATTCAAATCATTCTAATGATCCCCCCCCCCCCCACCCCTCAGTGTTTTAAAATGGTGTTATTGTTTGTGTGGGGAATTACTGGGTCAGCATGAAGAGGGGGGGGAGAGGCGAATGCCAGGAGACAGGTGGCGAGGGAGAGGGGGGGGTGTCGGGGGGGGGGGGGGGGAGGTCGTCAGAGCACAGCAGCCGGTGGCAGATTACTCCCGACCCCTGACCTCACGGCCTCTCCTCCGTGTGATTGGTCTCTTTCAGGTCCAATCAGCCAGAAGATGTACGCGCTGCTCCCCTGTGGTGGGATCGGGGTGAGTGACTCATCCGTCTGACCCGTACTTAGCGCTCCGCTGCTAACCGTTAATCCCGCCTGCCCGCTCAGTCGCCTCCAGAACATCCAAACAACGGATGTAGGAGTGCCCCGCGCTCCACCACCGCAACTTCACTCGGTTTTAATCGGGATACTGTTATTCATACTGCCATTATTAGCATCGCCATTGTTGTCTTTATGACATTAGCGAAGCTAATGCTCGCGGAACTGTTTTTGTTCCCTCAGCATTATAACGACAATGCCTTCAATGTATTTTCCCAACCGTGTTACAGCTCGATTTCCAACGACAGGGCTGAAAAGAGTGGGTAGAAATGAAGCAATGTGCCAGGTTAGCTTAACACGTCAGTGGGGGCGGGGAAACTGGGATGTGGCTCGAGAACGCTGCGGCTGAAGGTGCTCGCCGTCGCCCCCTGCAGGTGGACAGCGACACGGTGTGGAACGAGATGCACTCCTCCGGTGCCGTGCGAATGGCGGTGGGCTGCGTCATCGAGCTGGCCTTCAAGGTCGCGGCCGGGGAGCTCAAGGTGAGGAACCCCCCCACCCCCCCGCCACGTCTGAGTGTCCATTTCCCCTTTCAGTCTCAACCTCATACCTTTTCAACCAATCAAAACACTACTATGCCAGGGTTTTAAGCCCCTGTTAAAACCCTACTACATTTTTCGAAAACCCCCTTCGGGGTGGAGCCACTTCATATTCGGTTTGGGACTGAGCGGGTTAAGGGGTCGCGCTGTCCGCTCTCTCCAGAGCCAAGGTGATGTGCACAGTCCGTGGAAGTGGGTTCCATTTTGGGGTCGCGTTAGTTTCTGTGTTTCTGTCCGCTTCCGTAACGCTGCTCTCCTTGAGGAGTTAAGAGAGTGGATCTGGTGAATGCAGTGAGCTTTGCTCAGCCTTTATGTACAGCTACCGCCAATTAGACGATTAACGACTGACTGACGTACAATAAGTGAAAGACATTGGAACTCCAGAACACAGGTCAGATAAGGTGCAGTTATCCATTGTAGTCTACATCAAATCAGTCAGTAAAGTAATGGCAAGTCATAAATAGAAGCGAGGCATGACTGCAGTATGTTACAGTATAAGGATATACAGTATGCTAAAGAGCTACACCACAAGGTGAAGACACAAGTGTAATCTTTTGCTCTCCTTTCTTCCCGGACAGAACGGTTTCGCAGTTGTGCGACCTCCGGGCCATCATGCAGAGGAGTCCACTGCCATGTAAGTACACCTGAGGGTCCACCTGGGGTCAATTGTAGGTCCATTCCCGTGTGCATACACCTGGGGGTACCCCTTGGGTCTATTCTAGCTCCATTCTCATGTACGTACACCTGGGGGTACACCTGGGGTCTATTCTAGGTCCATTGCCATGTGCGTACACCTGGGGATACATCTGGGGTCAATTCTAGGTCCATTCCTGAGTGGATACACCTGGAGAAATCTGGCCATGTTCAGGGTAGCAAGACTGGAGGCAACTTATCGGTTTTATTCACTTAGTTCAAGTCAATTTAGTTATGACTATTTATATAAAAACAGTGAAACACAGATACCGTAACACCACCAATGTGGTTTGCTCAAGGATTGCTAAAAGTGCATTAAACTCAGTCAAATAAGTGCGATACAGAGAGCCACAGTTTTCACCCAAGAAATGAACAATTAATAGTTTTGTTTAGTGTAACAGCATGATTCATAACAGAAGGACTCTCAAACCGCAGGGGGTTTCACAGTCATAATTAATCTTAAGTTTGAACAGTTCTTCTCCGGAAACCATGTAGATACTGTACTACTGTACTGTACATATACCTATCTGAACATGGGGATGGACTGCTGTCTGTACCTCGACCCGTACCTACACTTACTGCCACTGTTTGTGTACTTACTGCCACTGTTTGTGTACTTACTACCAATGTTTGTGTACTTACCATCAGTGCTTGTGCACTTACCACCAATGTGTTTACCGCTATTGTTTGTGTACTTACCGCTGGTGTTTGTGTACTTATCGCTATTGTTTCTGTACTTACCGCCAGTGTTTGTGTACTTACTGCCACTGTTTGTGTACTTACTACCAATGTTTGTGTACTTACCATCAGTGCTTGTGCACTTACCACCAATGTGTTTACCGCTATTGTTTGTGTACTTACCGCTGGTGTTTGTGTACTTACCGCTATTGTTTGTGTACTTACCGCTTTTGTTTGTGTTTGTGTACTTACCGCTTTTGTTTGTGTACTTACCGCTATTGTTTGTGTACTTACCGCCGGTGCGTGTGTGCGTTTGCAGGGGCTTCTGCTTCTTCAACTCAGTGGCGATCACAGCCAAGCTGCTCCAGCAGAAGCTGAACGTGGGGAAGATCCTGATCGTTGATTGGGTGAGTGCCTGCTTCGTACCCCAGCCCCACCCCTCTGCTCCCACGGGCTGCGGTGGCTCTGACCTCACACTTTTCCTCCCTCCACCCCCCTCCTCAGGACATTCACCACGGCAACGGCTCCCAGCAGGCCTTCTACAACGACCCCAACGTGCTCTACATCTCCCTGCATCGCTATGACGACGGAAACTTCTTCCCTGGCAGCGGGGCCCCGGAAGAGGTAGGCATGCCCCTTCCGTCTGTCTGCCTGTCTTGTCTATCTGTCTGTCTGTCTGTCTGCCCTGTCTGTCTATCTGCCTGCCTGCCCTGTCTGCCTACCCTGTCTGTCTGTCTGTCTGTCTGCCCATCCTTGCCTGACCTGGGTCCGATATGTAATTGTTTTGGATTTAAATACATATGGGAGCTCAATTTATCTTGCCTGGTGCAACTGAGCCAGCCAAGAGGACCATTAGGATTAGCTCAGTAATTCGTAGAAACGTAGGGTATTTCAATCCAACAAACAATTACATAATTGACCCAGATCTGCTCCTTTGGCAACTGTCTGTCTGTTCTGTTCTTTGTGTGAAATTTCTAGAGCTAAGTTATAATTTATCGGTGAACCAGTTACCAAAATTCACAGTGGATTTTAGGAAGATGGGGAAACACGTCAGTCTGACATTACAGTCCGTCACAAACTGAGATAATGTAAAATAATGTGGTAAAATAATGTTGCATGCATCAGGCGGATGTACAGCAAGTTAGGTGTGCGTGTGTGAATTGCATCTGTCTGTGAGAAGAGGATTCATTCAGAAAGAAAGGTTTGCTCAATATTTTCCAAAAACACTGGGCGGCTGAGTGAAGCGTTGTCGCCCATTCATAGTTCCATTGAATCGTGTTCATTTTTTTTTTTCTTTCGATGACTCATCTGCCCGACCAATCACAGCTGTTGTCAGAGATGCAGGGCCGCGCACGCAGTGGCTCCACACTGCCCCCCTGTGGTCACATAGTGGACAGGCCTGAAATTATGAAATATTTGTGCATCCGCAGAAGGCCAATGGTTTTCTGTCCTTTCAGGCAGGTACATTTAAATCAAACCCTCTGGGCTGGATATTCCCCCTGTCTGTATTCTCATGGCTTAGGTGTTTTGCTGGGACCTGTTTTTACTTATTAGCCCTTTTACGGTGTAAGATCACAAATATGTGATTAGAATGTTCTTCAGTGCAAGCGATGGAGTTCTAGAACACTGACTTGAATTATTATTATTATTATTATTATTTTTTAAACAGCTCCTACTATATTGAACAATAGCTACTGTACCTAAGGGCTAACTGCAGTGTAGTGTTGACAGTGAGCGGCCTGCTCTGTGTGTGCAGGTGGGCGCGGGCCCAGGCGTGGGTTTCAACGTGAACATCGCCTGGACAGGGGGCGTGGAGCCTCCCATGGGGGACGTGGAGTACCTGACCGCCTTCAGGTACCTGGGGCAGGGCGGGGCAAACGCAGACTGTGACCTGTGACCTGTGACCTGTGACCTCTGGCCGTGGGCCAGGTTTGAGCTAACGTAGCGTAACGTCGGTGCGTGTCCTCTCGCAGGACGGTGGTGATGCCCATCGCAAACGAGTTCTCCCCGGACGTGGTGCTGGTGTCGGCCGGGTTCGACGCTGTGGAGGGCCACCAGTCCCCTCTGGGCGGATATTCTGTCACGGCCAAGTGTGAGTCCGCTATACGACGTGATTCTGTATGTAATTTGTCACCAGAACGAACACACACCACTCACAATGACTCTGTATAATAGGGGTCTGTAGAGAACCTGTTACATTACATTACATTACTGGCATTTGGCAGACGCTCTTATCCAGAGCGACGTACAGCACAGTGCAAAGTGCACACCCATAACCAGGGATACGTGTGCTGAAGCAGTTAAAGCAGTATGTGCTAAAGCAGTCTGTATACATGACTCATATTCCTAACTCATAGTCTTATAGTGTCCAGTAGCATTGCTTTCATGTTTATCCCTTGAACACCGCTTCCCTCTGCTGGCACACCGTGGAACTGCAGCCCAGTGAACAGCTCCAATGCGTTTGAGCCAATGTGGAAGGAATAAGCACTCCCAACACATCATCTCAGCATAGTATATTTACTGCCATTATTAGAGCTTAGATGTTTAATGCACAGTAAAATGTCCAGTGTTCATTTCACTCTTAACAAGAGTACATATAAGTCCAATAGGGAGTAGATTTTACACTGAATATTTCACTGTGTGATTTGTTCGAGCCCTTCTTATCGTCTTCTGCTTCGTCTGAATTCTTTTCAAGGCGTTTGATCATATAATTAAGTTATGTGACAATCAGTGTGAATGGCAGGGTGGCCTGTAGTGGTTAAGGTGCATGACTGGGACCCGCAAGGTCGGTGGTTCTAATACCGGTTGTAGCCACAATAAGATCTGCACAGCCGTTGGGCCCTTGAGCAAGGACCTTAACCCTGCATTGCTCCAGGGGAGGATTGTCTCCTGCTTAGTCTGATCAACTGTACGTCGCTCTGGATAAGAGCGTCTGCCAAATGCCAATAATGTAATGTAATGTAGTGTAGTGTAGTGTAGTGTAGTGTAATGTAATGTAATGTAATGTAATGTAGTGTAGTGTAGTGTAGTGTAGTGTAATGTAATGTAGTGTACTGTAGTGTAGTGTAGTGTAGTGTAGTGTAATGTAGTGTACTGTAGTGTACTGTAGTGTAGTGTAGTGTAGTGTAATGTAGTGTACTGTAGTGTAGTGTAGTGTAGTGTAGTGTAATGTAGTGTACTGTAGTGTAATGTAGTGTAGTGTAATGTAATGTAATGTAAATGTAAAAATGCTAAACTGACTTGCCCGTGTTGCGGCCCCAGGTTTCGGTCACCTGACCCAGCAGCTGATGACGTTAGCGGGCGGTCGCGTGGTCCTGGCGCTGGAGGGAGGTCACGACCTTACCGCCATCTGCGACGCCTCGGAGTCCTGTGTTTCCGCCCTCCTGGGAGAAGAGGTGCGCTTCCCGAATCCGCCCACTCCGTAGCCCTTCTTTGATTGGTCAAAGCGTGTTCAGCTCAACTTTAATTGGTCAAAGCGTGTTCAGCTTCTCTTTGATTGGTCAAAGAAGGTTTAGCTCCACTTTGATTGGTCAAAGCATCTTTAGCTTCGCTTTCATTGGTCAAAGCGTGTTTAGCTACACTTTGATTGATCATAGCGTATTTTGCGCCATTTTGATTGGTCAAAGTGCGTTTGCTCTGAAAGCTCA
Organism: Conger conger; assembly: GCF_963514075.1. Taxonomy (NCBI): domain Eukaryota; kingdom Metazoa; phylum Chordata; class Actinopteri; order Anguilliformes; family Congridae; genus Conger; species Conger conger. Next base: position 7,732,982 of record NC_083775.1, on the reverse strand, counting down.
ACACCTGATTTACAGTAGGAGCCAATTTCCCTTTCGACTTTCCTAATGTCCTCGCCCTCCCCAGCTGGACCCCCTCCCTGAGGCCGTGCTGAAGCAGAGGCCCTGCCCCAAAGCCGTGGCATCCCTGGAGAGGGTCATCGAGATCCAGAGTGAGTTCATCCGTACTGTACAACCATACAGCTCCTCAGCGTGGCAGTGCTGTGGTCTGGGGTCAGTTCTGCCATTTACCCCAGAGAAGAGATGACAGGGATATGGACAGGAGAAAACTGATCCTAGATCAGTGGTCTCACACCAGAATACTTTATGAATATCCTGCCTTGTGGTATTCAACACTGAATTTGCAGTAAAGCCTTGTTCATTTCACATGACCAGTATAAAACGCACTGAGAGTATAGATCAGGGGTCGGCAACCCTGGTCCTGGAGAGCCGCAGGGTGTGCTGGCTTTCGTTGTTACTTGGCATTAATTGATCAGTGAAAGCCGTTGATTACACAGTTAACTCACCTCACCTGGTTTCTCGGGTCTGAATCGGTTGCTTATTTCAAGGTGGAGACGAAGGCCAGCAGCACACCCTGCGGCTCTCCAGGACCGGGGGTCGCCGACCCCCTGGTATAGATGATGAGTGTTTTGCTGTTTTTGCAGGTGCGCACTGGAGCTGCGTGGAGCAGCTGACCCGCACGGTGGGCCAGTCGCTAACGGAGGCGCGGCACCGGGACAAGGAGGAGGCTGACACCGTGACCGCCATGGCCTCCCTGACCGTGGACAACGAGCAGGGCGTCGCCATGGAGCCCGTCGTCGCCATGGCGTCCGTCGCCGCGGACAACGAGCCGGGCGTCGCCATGGAGCCCGTCGTCGCCATGGCGTCCGTCGTCGCCATGGCGTCCGTCGCCGCGCACGACGAGCCGGGCGTCGTCATGGAGGCCAGAAGGTGGGGCGCGCCGCACGACACCCGCAGTTCACCCCGCCCCCGTCACTACGGCAACACGACTGTCGATTTTGGCACTTCTAGAGAGGAGCGAATCTTAATTGCTTCTGCTTTCTTTCTACACCTTTCGTAAATCCCTTTGGCTAAAGACATCAGCGACCTGAATTGTGAGGTGCAATCTTTTTTTTTTTTTGGCTGAGTTCACACTCTGCTGCATTGCACCCTGGGAAATGTTGTGAAAAGTAACAATACTATGCAAATTTAAATCTTCATCACTGGTTTATGTCTGTATTCACATTTTGATGAGGTCTTGCCCCTTTTACAAGAACAGCAATTTAAGCAGTTTAAGCTGATTCTTCTTTCTTTGCAAACCCAGCTTTGGGGAGTTCAGAAAGAAATCACTACAAATGGAGTTTGTGAACGTGTGTAACGTGTACCGTGTAACAGTGTAACGTGTGTGGCACAGAATTTCCGCAGATTGTGTGGCTCTGGACATGAACAGGGCCCGTGAAACCCCTGTAAAAAAATATTCGGTCGCGAATCGTTTTTCACCGTCCCGTGTTGTTACCCATGATTCCACTGGTAGGAGGGGTCTCTTTCGGAGGGACTGGACGTGATTGGACTGCTTTTGTGCTTGCAGGGCGACGGAGGAGCCAATGGAGGAGGAGCCAGTGCTGTAGGGGGGGTTTGGCCGCTGATTTTCGGTGAACCTTTTGCTTCCGTGCCATTTGGCGAGCCATCCGACCGCCCCCCCCCCTGCCCCCCTCTGCCTCCCCACTGAAGCCCCGCCTTTCTCTGCCTGACGGACACGAGGCAGACCCGCCCACCGCCCACCCGAGGGGAGGGAGGAGACGGGCGGAGCAGACTGACCAGGCGGGCGGAGCCCGCGGAGGGGGCGGGGCGAGAGGAAGGAGGCGGGACCTTCGTTGCCGTTCGGGTTTTTGGGAAGGGCGACCGAGGCTGATGACCCGGTTGCCACGGCGACAGCCACAGTGACAGTGGCTGTTCCTTTTTACAGTGGAACGGTCTTCTCCTTGGACACTGTCGCGCGTTTGGCTTTTTTTTGTGTGCGTTTGAAGTCAAACGACAGCGAACGAGAACGCGTCAGCGCCCCACTGCATCCCTCGAAAGAGAGACTAAGAAACTAAAAGCTGTTTTCAGGGAGCTGAAAACGATGACCTCGTCACCCGTCGTGAAGTGCGTCTCTAATTTTCCCGTTCTGTTCATTTCTGTGTTCGCCGGTGTAACCGTTCGTCCGTTCAGAAGCACACAAGCATATATGTAAAGAGTATGTGTACGTGTATTGGCTTATATGTGTGCTTTTTTGTGTGTGTTCGACACATACAAGGGGCCCTGGACCGGCCATGGGAGGATCCGCATTTACTCTTCGGTCCAGTAAATGCTTACAGGCAAAAAGGGTTCTGTATCCCAGTACACAAACAATCACATTTTCGAAATATAAGAGAAACAGTAACGCAATAAAAGCACTCATTCGTATTTGTATTTAAGTAGTGATGCGACAAACAGGAGTTTAATGTGTACAGCTGTGTAATAAAGGGTGTGATGCAGAGGGAGTGCACCCCAGATGGGCTGGAGGCCCTGCACGGCGAGTGGGGCCTGGGGCTGCCGTGTGTATATATGGATTTATATACTGTATATTTGAGCGTGACTCAGCTCCTGCGGTTGAGTGTGGAGGCGGACGGAGGCTGTTGCTCGGGTTATGCTGGTCTTCAGGGGGGGGGGGGGGTCCTGTTTCATTGGTTCGGAGCCCCCGCTGCTGAAGGTAGCTTTTTTTTTTTTGGAAGACCCAGCTTCCCTCTGTCCTAGTGGTCCGATCGGGTCGGTGTTTTTTCGGGGCGTGGTTTTGCGCCCCCCCCCCCCTCCCCCCTCATTCGCACTCTCTTGCCCAAACCATCGCCACCATTGTACAGGCAGCCACCCGTGAGGCTTAGGAAGCTGTGGACTTTAGGAGTTGAGGGATTGGGTTGATTTTTTTCCCTCTACGGTTTTTTGCCCCGGTAGAAAACCGGCGGTTTTTGGAGGGAGACTGGAGTAGGCGTGATGCGGGCGTGAAGAACTTGGTGCCTTTTCTGCAAAAAAAAAAGAAGAAAAAAAAAAGGAGAAAAACGTTTTGAAAACGATAAGCGAATTCACCCACGTGTGTCGCTTCCATTTTCATGGAAACATGCCTTAATTTCCTCAAAAATAATGCGCCATTTTGGCTCCTGCAAGAGAATTGTGTTTCTTTTCCTCTCCTCTCCTTTGCCCTCCATCTCTCTTTTCCTCTCTTCTCTCCTTCTCTGTTCCTGTCACCAGTGGACGACGTTAAGCACCAGGTCATTTTCGGAGAATTCACACCCCTGGTGGAGAGAGCGTGTAACTGCAAGGGACTTTTGCGATATGGTGACCAACTCATTTCAGAATTCATGTGTAAATAATCTGTTCACGTTTCTCATTCACAAATGATGCTGTCTGACAATTTTTGGGTGGGAGGGGGCCACCATTGTTGTTTTTTTTGTTTTTTTTGTGTTTTAGAGGGGGGCAACATACTTTTGTTATAGACAGTATTAACCCTACGGTGTAGACTTTTCATGTTAACGTATTATTTAAATGTAAGAAAGCATATACACAAATGTATTTTAACTTTTAATTGACGGTTGTCTATTTGTATGAGAAGGCAGGATGTGCTTTTTCAAGGGCAAACAGGATTTTTATGTCTTTCTCAACAAAATGAACTTGGTAGTCATGTTGATGATGTACATTTTTATACAGAAATACTGTTCACTACACTAACTGAAGATGTACCCTACACAACCCTCTAACAAAGTGGTAGACCAGATCACGGTTATTTAATCATTTCCATTCATCTGTTTATCCAATCCATGGGGCATAATGACCTTCTGTTTCACGCTTGTGTTTGTCACGGCTTCTCATTTCAGCATTATCTGTGTGCAATTTAGAACATACAGTCTGACCACAACAGCAAAAAATGTGGCTACGCTGTTTCCTGTGTCCCCTTCACAACGTGAATTGTATACCTCTTGTTCCCCAAACATTTCTGTATTTTACAGTGTGTGACGTAATGTTCAGCTTTGTACAGAAGAACAGTGAGCTTTTCAACATCTTTACGAATCTCTTTTTGCTTTTTGCAAACATACTTACAACTGAAACTGTTTCAAAGGACTGCGTAGGAGTATTGGACAGGTGTACCATAGAATTTACATTTTAAATTATGTGTACCAACTCTCTGAAAATTCACATTTAAATTGTCCAGATTTCAAAGAACCTAAATACGAAATTGGTGCCAAAGCCATGTATATAGCCACCCTTTCTTTCCGTGCATTGATCTAAAATTTGAGTTACTCAAATGTTGATTTTGAATACAGAACATAGGGTTGCTGCTGGTTCCCACGAAAATATCCAACGTTTCCTTGGCAGGAGGATGTGTCTGATGTGATTTTACTAACCGAGACCATTTTAGAAAGCCCAAATGAAGCTTTCCTCTCGGGACAGATTTCAGCAGTTTGTACAAGTCTTTCTGTTCCCCCTATATTTCTGTGTGTCTGGATTTGTTTTGGTAATAATTGAGCACTTTGATTTGACTTATAATAGTGACCACTGATATGATATCCACGACTAGATTTTACCAGGGAGGAAAAAAACCTTTTAAAACTAAGAAACGGCTGTTGGATTAATGATTTTTTTTTTCCTGGGCACACATTTTGAAACTCAAATTACCTGAAAATGATAACGCAACAAAAATAGATGGGCATTGCAGTTTTTCACAGATACCAAGAGTTTGTGTATAATATCAACTGTTCACCATTGAAAATAGCTTTACTTTTGTGCCCATCCTATTTTACTATTCAGTAAATATGTATATTTATTGATATTTCATATATTGTGTATACCGGTATTAGTGATTGATAATGCTTAAAACTGGGGGGAAAAAAACATTGTATATTTTTGACTTGGAAAGAGAGATTTGTTTCATACATTGTCCTACCACCGCATTGGTGTTGGAATATCCATACTGTGCGGCTGGATTTTGAATATGTGACCATCTTACACCATATTTTGAATACATACATTTTTGGTCATATTAAAATGCAGATGTTTGAAATTATCAAAGCACATTCCTCTAAAGTCTTGTGTTCCTTCAAATGCTTTCCTGTCGCAATTACAAATGTGTACGCTACTATACACATGTATATAAATGCATTTATATGTACACATGTGCAATACACACTATTTTAGCAATCTATTACTGTGAATATTATTGATGAAGATCACTGTCCTTTTTATTTCTCCCTGTTCTGTTGTTTTTATGGTTGCATTGTGCACAGCGCCACTTGGTGGTGTAGTGACACAATTGCAGCCAGGATCTTAAAGGGAATGTCTTGTTTATTGTATTTTATTTCAGGGTGTGTGTACATTTTAAAACCCTTTTTTATTCTTCTCATTGTAATGTTGTGACTTAATTCTTTTTTTAAGTGGCCCTGTAGTTTCATTTGTCTGAAACTCAATAAAGTGAATCACTGCTACAATACAGAGATAAACAATGTCACGTTGCTTCTTCAGACTTATTTTGTGTGAGTCTACTTGTTGACAGCTTCAGAAATCTGCAGCGCTGTCAAGTCGAATTGAATACGTTTATAATATGCAGCATCATCCTGAATATAGTGTGTGGAATATGTGTATACAGTGTACGTGTGTGTGTGTGTGAGAAATTCTATTGCAGATTTAAACACCAATAGAAGACAGGCGTACAGCAATGTGGTTAAATAGTTTGTTTCAGTTGTGTTTGGCCTATGTAAAAAAAAAAAAGTTAGAATCACATTTACCTGTTTGTTGTTACCTGTAGAGACCAGTTATCAGTGGAATTCTTATTGTGCGTTTGACCTTTTATAGCGGGAACAATATGCACCGTGTCCGTAACCTGATATCACCTGCATGTATGAATGAGATCTGAATGACGACAACTGTTCTGTTAAATTCCAAATGAAAAAAACCAACAACAAAAACAAAATGTCCGTCCCGTATGCTCCAGAGAGCTCTGACGTTCATGCAGAGACGGAGACGGAGACGGAGCTGGAGGTGGAGGAGGTGATCCTCCTCTGTTCAAAGGATTCAGGGCTGCGTTTACACAGCAGCTGCACTCACACCGCAGTCCTGGCCGACTGGAGGACAACAGCGGACCAGGAGGCCTCGTGTCATCACAGTTTTCAGTTCGTCCATTTTCTATTGATTTTATTTAGTTTATTGACTTGTCTGGGTGACTGTTGAACTGAGACTAGGTGCTTTTGGGCTTTGTGTTAGTGAGTCCGTTTGGCTGTCGGGTGTCTGGGACACGGTGGAACTGGTCCCCTTTAACGTCCCCACCTGGGTTTTGTGTGGGGGGAACAGGCGTTAAATTTTATCACAGCGAAACGCTTCCCGCCGTGACCCTTGCTGATAAGATACTTTGGACTCGTTATGCACCCTGATTACTCAACACATTTAGATGGGATTCTATATATAACACCATTCTCTGGTTGCATACAGATAAGAGACGCACAGCGTGTTCTGGGTGAATTGCAGTCTTTACCTGTGAGAGGTGTCATTGGAAGAGACTTGCCATTTTCTGGCAGGTCTGTTGTGTGTTTCAAGGTCAAGTGGGTTCAGTTTGTTTTGGCATAAATAAATGACTCAGCAGTTCAACAGCTGTTATTACAGGAACAATTTGAACAAAAAAAAAAAAAACTTTTAAGCCAAGTGCAGGTGTAGCCAACACAGGAGAGGCGTTTATGTGCATGGGTTTTTGTGGGTTACCACTGTTTCTGATTCTGTATTTAAAGTACTTATTTCACATGTATCCGAACCCTATCAGCCCTATGTAAAATTCTAAGTATATTAAGAGGGGCTAATTTTTTTAGGATTATGTTTTCCCCTCTGATAACACCATAATATTAATTCACATAAGCATGCGGCTCACTGACGCTAATAAATGTCACACAAACTGGTACTTTCAGCAGTGAGTTATAAGTAAGTTTATGAGTGTGTTCCGAATAAAAAACAGAAGGCCCCTAATGGAATCAGAAAGGGATCTTTGCTAGAGATTTTCGTCACTGAAATGAAAACTCTGCCAAAGTACTTGTAATATCCCAAAATCGTGTGTCGTAAAATGAAACGCAGCAATAATCTTGAGAATACTCCACAGAACTGTGTGGTTTCCACAGAAGACCTCTCAGTGGAAGTGGAAGTCCGTGGACACGCCCCATTCTTGTCCCAGTGACGTTACCGCGTATGTTTACGTAAGGCTGGCGCTCCGGGTTCCTGGCGGAGAAGATGGCGGCTCCTGGACCGGGGGAGTATTTCAGCGTCGGGAGCCATGTCTCCTGCCTCACCTGCTTGGGGCAGCGTCTGCAAGGCGAGGTCGTGGCTTTTGACTACCAGTCCAAGATGTTGACTTTGAGTATCCTTTCTATGTTTCAGCATCGCGCTGAATCAGTAATGTCTTTGGCTGTGGGGGGCCTGGGGGGGTAACTGCCTACTTTTGCTAAATAGTGATCCTCGCAAGCGTAACGGGAGACTGCCAGCCAGTGTCCCCATCCTGCATGCTAACCACGCTAGCTGGGTGGATTTGGTCGATTCGCTTGAACCTAACATTGATGTGGCTTTACGGTGTCGTTTTGAAGTTACTAGCACGTTATATGAATGATCCGTTTTGGGCATATACCCCACTGACTAGCGAGGTGCTACTGCACAGCTAGCTGTAACGTTAGCTCATGTGACTTGTAGTAGTACTTGGAGAACTAATGTTAGCTTATATGGCTACTTTGCTATCCGGCTACTGTGGCCACTTGGCAGTTTATTCCTGGGCAGGGAAAATCACTATCTTGCAAGTCCGAATGGGGCGTTGTGGCTTCAATTTGTACGACTGTCTGGAATGCAGCTAATGTACGTTAACGTTAACACGCAGCAAAGCGGATTCTGAGTGAATGAGAGCCCCGGTATGTGTACAGATTTTAGGTAGTCTAATGTTATAGCCTGCAAGGTAGCTCCCGCTAGCTAACGTTAATAGCTGGAAACAGAAATGGGTGGGTAGCAGGCTGTTCCCTTAGCACTTCTGTTTGTTGGATAACTTGCGAATTGCCCATCATCGTGTTTGGTTTAATGTGGAAATGTCTGATTTCCCCCGCTTGACTTCTGTGAGCTAACGTTAATTTGGCTAATTGGATTACGAAATGCCGCTGGTTTGATAGCTGGCTATTGATAGCGAGTTGACGTTGACTGTAGCCACGCGTTAATTTGCTATGTAGTTAGCTAGCTGAATGCAAATCTGTTTGGGCTGGGTGAAATTCTTTTTAAAATTCAGGCCTGGTCAGATTTAACTGGCGGTGCCTGGATGATTGTGGTCCAAGTTTCTCCAAACGAATGCTAATGTATGGATCAGTGTAAGGTGTATTTGTTCAAACGTTAACTTGGTTAGCTGACGTTAGCTAGTCGAATTTCCCCCCAGCTGTGTTGTATTTTACACGGCGAAGGATCCTGTTCACGATGGAAATAATGGGTTCGATTAACATAGGACATCCATAAGTGTTCGCTAAATATGTGAAGTATCATTGAACTAGCCAACCACTGATTAGTTTGCCAGCAACATTTCTAAACGAATTGGCTATGAGAACTACCGGAGGTAGTTAACATTAGTCACTTCTGTTACTGCAGAATACGTGCTTGGCATAGTAACTTGGTGACAGACTTACGATCCCGTGTCCGCTCTGGCTATTTGACAGTTTCGGTATGACAGTTTGACATGTATTTGCAGTGGGTGCTGGGAAATCACCATGTTGGAGGAAGTGTGTCAATGAAGGACAAGGTTAGCTACTAAAAAGTGTTCTCCGTGAATGACGCTGAGACTATTCGCTGATTATGGGACATTTAGCTATGCCAGCGTCAACTTGTTGCTTGGCGTTTTGGAAACCCGAGGTGTCTTGGCTTACATTCCCTGTTTCCAGGAATGTTTGATGGGGTGGTTTTGTTCCCAGAATTAATTTATTTTGGTTTGATGCAATAGATTTGCCGAATGTATTCATAAGTCTATGTTTTCAACTGGACTTTAACTTGTTTTGTTCAGATTATAAGCCCTGTACCAGTAAATATGTATGATTTAGTGTTGACTACTTTGTACGAACAAAAGCTGGCTGTGAGTAGGCTAAGTCACTAGTCTGTAGTTTATCGTCATACTGTAGCACAGTTATACGCGGGTGGTTCGGCAAAGCCAAATTTGTTATCGGAGTTACAAATAATTCTCACTCTGCTGCCCGCTTTGTCGGCCTCTTAATTGGCCGTGTAGCCGTGGTGACTAACGGCGTGTCTTGAACAGGGATGTGAGCTGTGGATCCCTGTACCCCCTCGTGGGGCATTCATTTCCTCTCGAGGGAAGGCAAGTCTGTTCCGTGTCACGCCACGGAATCCACCTGTGCGCACTGAGGAGGGGGGCATCCCACTGTGCACTGGGATTGGTGAAGGCTACTCTCTGAAGCAGTAATGGTTGTTGGAAACCTGTGAAGTTGTGACACATCCCCCCCCCCCCCCACACACACACACGTTTTGTAATGCGCTCTGTCATTGTTATAAAATGTATAATTCCTGGTTTAGTTTCAGTCACCAGGTCAGCATTTCAGTCATTGGGCCGTTCCTGATTTCATCTCCTAGTCTGTAACTGAATTTACAAAAATGTAAATTTTTGTACAAATGTTTAAGAATCATTTGTCACTTTTTTTTTTTCTTCGGCACATTTTAGAGATTGAGGCGTGTGAATACAGGGCCTTTACCCTGCATGCCATGCACAATATCTCACAATAGGGTAGACGATCATTCAGGACATTATGCATATCAAATTAAGAACCGTTAACATCACGGTAAACTTCAGACCAAACACGCAGCACTGGTCCTCAGGACAGAATCTGTGTTTGAAAAAAAAAACAGAATCCGGATGTTTTGTTTCAGGGCATGTTCTCACTCTGGGATTTCACTATGAAGATTGGGCCCCCTGAAAGTATATTGCTTTGGCCCCCTACTGGAAGTTTTGTTGGCCCCTAGTATAGTCACCACCTTTGACCCACCGAGTGATGGTCCAGTTCTAAAGTCTCACACTTTGTGTGATATATGTTCAGACTTGTCATACTGCGTTTGTGTGCAACCTTGGTTTCTCCCGTGAACTTAGGTCCCACACTTCTTGTACTGTTTGCGTGTGACTTTGCTTTCTCTTGTGAACAAAAACTCACTGAGCACTTATTAATTTGATTATCTAATCAGTCAATCGTGTGGCAGCAGTGCGATGCATAAAATCACATAGCTTCAGTTCATGTTCACATCAACCATGAAAAAATGTGATCGAAGTGATTTTCGACCGTGGAATGATTGTTGGTGCCGGACAGGGTAGTTTGAGTTTCTCAGAAACGGCTGATTTCCTGGGATTTTCACAGTCTCACAAGAGTTTGCAGAGAATGTTGCAGAAAACAAAAAAAAAACATCCAGGGAGCAGCAGTTCTGTGGGCAAAAACTGCTTTTCAAGTCAGGGGACAAGGCTCAGACTGGTGGAAGCTGACAGGAAGCTCGTGCTATTTATGTGTGACCTTGGTTAAAAACAAACGGAAGTGAAGTAATTTTGTGTTTTGTTTTTTTTTTTTGTGTTTTTGGCCTGTAGTCTTCACTTCGTTCCCCATGCGGACGCAGCGTTCCTGGGTGAAATCCAGCTCGTGCGATTCCTGGAAAGCTCCATTTTAATGTCTCTGGAGTGGCGTTTCGCTCGGAGAAGGGAAGGGGGGGGATTTAAGGGAAGTTTTCCTACAGAGCCGAGTGGCCGCATTCCTGCCCGGCCTGCGTACCGCTTCCGCGGAGTCCCGACCGCGGCGTGCGCACCCTATCGCTTGCACAATCTCAACGCTGACTGCGGCTGCTCGGTTCTGTGTGGAAATCCACAGTGTCGAATGCACTGCCAGCTCACAGCACGGTGCAAAGAACATTAAAGTAATGTACAGTAATGAGAACCGAATGCTATGAAATGAATGCAAAGTTCGCTCTCGGTTATATCGTTTACCCTGAAATAACGATCGTCTGTACTGTGGCCTGTTCTCTGCTAGTTTCAACCGTTTTCCCAAATGCACTTTGCAGCTGCTGGTTTAAAAAAATGTCCCTCACCCTGGAGTACAGTCAATCAAAGTCTTGTTTAATAACATAGTGATTACTATACTTCACGTAATATTCTGTTTGACTTTGGGACGGACGTGCTCTGGAAAATGCTGAATTTCCCCGGATCGTGCTTGTTGGAATGCTCCCTGCTGTCTGTGATTACTTGGACAGCAGTGACCCCTGCCTGGGCCTCACTGAGTGTGTACTCTCTCCTGTGAGCTGGGCTGTGCGCTCACTCAGGTGCAACAGGAGTGATCCCCAGGTCATCGCAATGGCAAAATATTGGCGCCCGCTGTTGGTATCGGTTTAGAGGTCACGTTCACGGGTACAGTCAAGGTCATGTCCGTGAGAGTGTGAGAGTGTCCCGTTGGTATGGGTTTAGATGTCAGTCAAGGTCACGGGTACACTCAAGGTCGTGAGAAAAGTAGTTTTTGTTTTTGTTGCTAAACAGTTAGAAAATGGTTCGCTTTAATTTATCAGGAATCGCACGCTTGCAAGTAGAGCAGTTTGCAGACTGCTCATTGGGCGCATTAGTGTTCGGCGGTAATATCTACCCTCTTCCCCGGGATCAGTAAAACCTCTGAGCCAGTTGGCCGAACGGAAAAAGTTTGTTGCCTTGGCGCTGGGAGGAGGCAGAAGGTGGCGGATGGCATCACGCCGATCCCGTTGGGTGTGTCTGATAATGAGCGGGGAGTTTTGCAGGATGATGTCACTTCCTGTGGCGGCGTGGCTGGCTCGGGACCTCTTCGCTCGGCGAGCCGGTCGTGTCTGTGGTCTCCGTGGCGGAGTCTCTCTCTCTCCCGGTCTCTCCGGTCACGTCAGCGTTGCGCTCCCTGCGAGGTTTCGCACGTTAAACTTCTACCTCCCGCCTTGAAGCCAGAAAGTTTTTTTTTTTTTTTAGCTCGATGCCCCGGTGGAATGCTTCCTCTAGGAAAAGGATTTTTTTTTCTTTTTTGTCTGTGCGTGTGTTGGTATTTCTTCCTTCCAAGCGCGCTGTGTTGCAATACTTTCAGCCAGTTGGCCACAAATAACCCCTGAATGGTTTCCTTGGCTACAGACGAGCATGTTCCCAGGGCTTTGAGGTCAGCCGACGCAGAACTGGAACTGTGAGCGGCACAATAGCCGGCCTCCTCTCTCCACTCCGAGGGGAAGTTCAGGAGACTGTTAACCTCTGATTGCACCTACACAATGTCCTCGGCTTCCAGGGACGGCGGCACAAAGCCCCCCTGCGGCTGGGAACATGAGAGAGAGCTTTCTGAACCGCTGCAGAACAGGCGGGCTGCGGCCAACTGCCGGCCCCAGCCCCCGAGTCTGTGTTCAGCTCCTCTCAGCCTGTGTTCAGCTCCTCTCAGCCTGTGTTCAGCTCCTCTCAGCCTGTGTTCAGCTCCTCTCAGCCTGTGTTCAGCCCCTCTGAGCCTGTGTTCAGCCCCTCTGAGCCTGTGTTCAGCCCCCTCAGCCTGTGTTCAGCCCCTCTCAGCCTGTGTTCAGCCCCTCTGAGCCTGTGTTCAGCCCCCTCAGCCTGTGTTCAGCCCCTCTCAGCCTGTGTTCAGCCCCTCTCAGCCTGTGTTCAGCCCCTCTCAGCCTGTGTTCAGCCCCTCTCAGCCTGTGTTCAGCCCCTCTCAGCCTGTGTTCAGCCCCTCTCAGCCTGTGTTCAGCCCCTCTCAGCCTGCGTTCAGCCTGCGTTCAGCCCCTCTGCTGAGCCTGTGTTCAGCCCCACGTCTCTGTGAACGGCTACGGTGTGTGTGTGTGTGTGTGTGTGTGTGTGTGTGTGTGTGTGTGTGTGTGTGTGTGTGTGTGTGTGTGTGTGTGTGTGTGTGTGTGTGTGTGTGTGTCCACACGCCGTTTACTACAGTGTAAATATTTAATCGGTTGTTATCGGGTGCGTAAACCAGGCGAGGTTTGTGAAGTGTGTAAAGGAATTCTTCAAAGGGAAATGCATTCCTCCTCTTTGGTGGAAGTCCCCGAACCTCAGTATGAGACCACCTGCTCTAACCTTCCCACACGCTCACGTTCCACACGGATAATCAGGGCTTCTGTCCTGTGGATAATGCAGCTGCACTGTTTCCTGTGTTTTAGCCTGCTGCATGATGGGCTAGTCCCCTGGCCACAAACGCACACCACACACACACACACACACTCATGAACTCACGCACGTGCACGTGCGCACACACACAGGTTTGGCTGCATTTTTTCCCTGGTCTGTTGCTTGCCTTGACCGCCCCCCCCCTCCCTCAGAATGCGCCCCCTCCAGTGGGAAGCCCAACCTTCACGACGTCATCCTGATTAATTTAGCCTACGTTTCAGAGGTGGATATAATTAACGACCGCACTGAAACTCCGCCTCCTCTAGCGTCACTGAATGTTAACAAGGTAAGTCCACACCAATCCGCCCCCCCCCCCCCCTTCCTCCCCGCCTGTGGTTTAGTCCAAATCAGAGGTGCAATACCCAGCCTCAGAAAGTAAAAGTCCTCCCCAGTGTTTTGCTCCAACCACATGGAATTTGCTCATTAGTGCAGTTCTTCCGCCAGGAGGTAGAACCAAGTGGTGAAATCAGCTGGGCCGTGTTCACGGTTGGGAGAAAAACGGGGCCGGACTTTTACTTTCTCACCCCAGGATTTTCCACCTCTGCTCCAAATCGGGACCTGAGGTTCGGGAGCCCATTTGGGTGTCCTGATGCCTTGTTAAAGGTGTAAAGACCACAAATGTGGCTTGGAAGTCTGACGTAAACCCAGAGCAAAACCTTTGCCCATATATGGATGTCCAGATCAAAGCGCAATTTCTCTCTGGACAAAATGAATGGGATTTTCATATAACCATCTGTCAGTCTGATTTAAGCTGGTGTTTAATACTTGGACGTTTTTATCCAGACTCATTTCTCTCTCAAGCGGCACTGGGTCCTCTGTATTCTGATTCTGCTTTGCATCCAAAATCATTATTTTGCTTCCAAAAAGCTAACACCAGAGCAAATGTTATATACTTCATATACAACAGTACGAAGTACGATGTTATTGTGTGATGGGTTACTAAACGTAGCTATTTGCTTTTTAAATTTTGACTATACAAATTGACGGAAAAATCATTATTTTTCATATATGAACATCCAAATATCAATTTAGTTTAAAGAATTTTGGAAAACCATTATTTTTCTTCCATAGACCAACAGATTTTTTAAATCCGGAATCGAGGACATGGTAGCGAACCGTAGATATTCAGGAAGGGAACGTAATCACATCTGAGGTGATTACAATAACCTTAACTGAACTGAACGCGGATGTAACAGTCACTACTGGTGATTGACAGTGTTCCAGAACACTAACTCAGAATTTAGGTATTACAAAAAAAAAAACTTTCTGGAAAACCTACACTCTAGAGCAGGGGTCACCAACCTTTTTGAAACTGAGAGCTACTTCATGGGTACTGAGTCATACTAAGGGCTACCAGTTTTTGTCCCGTGCACAATACTGACCTTTGAACTAGAGTAGGTCAGAGTTCACTTAAACTTATCTAAACATGTATAATAAACATATTTTTAAGATATTGTCATTTTTAAATCTACATACATGCCAGTGTGATTAAAAAAAATAAAAAAAATAGCAACAGAATAAAATTAAATTTTAGATGCAGCTCACTAGTGAGTTGTGCTATTTTTAGAACAGGCCTGCGGGCGACTCATGTGGTCCTTGGGGGCGACCTGGTGCCCGTGGGCACCGTGTTGGTGACCCCTGCTTTAGAGGTTCCAACAACTTTAAAAAATGAAGGATTCCTTTATTCCGTGAAGATTCAATTGGAGCTTGACTTTTTTTACCCTGCTGTTCCTAATCTATGCATTTTTGTAGTTTTGGGGAATGGAGCCAAACCGCTAAATTTTTCTTTACCCCTGATACAACCAGCTTAAAAAAAAAAAAATAGTTGTAAACTCTTTTGGGTCAATGCATTGAATTGTGTTGACAATGGGAGCCAGTAGAGATGAACTAACCCCTGATCTACCCCTCTCTCTACCTCTCTCTCTTCCTCCCTACCTCTCTCTCTTCCTCTCTACCTCTCTTCCTCTCATCCTCTACCTCTCTCTCTTCCTCTCTACCTCTCTCTTCCTCTCTACCTCTCTCTCTTCCTCTCTACCTCTCTCTCTTCCTCTCTACCTCTCTCTCTTCCTCTCATCCTCTACCTCTCTCTCTTCCTCTCTACCTCTCTCTTCCTCTCTACCTCTCTCTTCCTCTCTACCTCTCTCTTCCTCTCTACCTCTCTCTCTTCCTCTCTACCTCTCTCTTCCTCTCTCTTCCTCTCTACCTCTCTCTCTTCCTCTCTACCTCTCTCTTCCTCTCTACCTCTCTCTTCCTCTCTACCTCTCTCTTCCTCATCCTCTACCTCTCTCTCTTCCTCTCTACCTCTCTCTTCCTCTCATCCTCTACCTCTCTCTCTTCCTCTACCTCTCTCTCATCCTCTACCTCTCTCTCTTCCTCTCTACCTCTCTCTTCCTCTCTACCTCTCTCTTCCTCTCTACCTCTCTCTCTTCCTCTCTTCCTCTCTTCCTCTCTCTCTACCTCTCTACCTCTCTTCCTCTACCTCTCTCTCTTCCTCTCTTCCTCTCTTCCTCTCTACCTCTCTACCTCTCTCTTCCTCTCTCTTCCTCTCTCTTCCTCTCTCTTCCTCTCTCTTCCTCTCTCTTCCTCTCTCTCTACCTCTCTTCCTCTCTTCCTCTCATCCTCTACCTCTCTCTCCCTCTCTCTCCCTCTCCCCCCCAGCTTGCCAATCGCGCGCGGACGGAGAGAGAGGATAAGCTGTCCCAAGCATATGCAATTAGCGCCGGGGTGTCTGTGGAGGGCCAGCAGCTCTTTCAGACCATACACAAAACGTGAGTGCGTTTCATACCATCTATAATTACCCATATAATGTGTTATTTAGCTGACCCTTTTTTATCCGAAGCTACTTACAGCTTTGGGAACCCCCCCCTTGAGCAATGTGCAGTTAAGGGCCCAACAGCTGTGTGGATCTCATCTTGGCTACACCGGGGCTTGAACCAGCGACCTTCCGGGTCCCAGTCATGTACCTGGGCCAGTAGGCTCCAGGCTGCCCCCTTCTCTGTTGTACGCTGGCTTTGCCTCCTTTGAGCACGTTGTGCAAGTGACCTTTGTGTTGCTTTCGTCCTGTTTTAGTGTAGGGGGGGAATAATAATAGTAATGAATAATAAAAGCTTTATCACACAAAAGGATAGCAGTGTTCCTCCCAGTGTACTGTAAGCTTTAGCGTTAGCGGCCTGTGACGACCCGCCGTCTTCCTCCGCAGCATCAAAGACTGTAAATGGCAGGAGAAGAACATCATCGTGATGGATGACGTCGTCATCTCCCCGCCTTACCAGGTGGAGAACTGCAAAGGCAAAGAGGGAAGCGCTTTAAGTCATGTACGCAAAATAGTGAGTACCCCGGCCCGCCCCCGCCTCCTACACCGTGTGCTCGTGCTCCGTTACCCTAGCAGCCCTCTGGTGTGAACTTGTGTGGTTCTGATGCAGAAGGGCATCGGACTTTGGGGGGGGGGGAAGGAAGGGGGAAGGAGGACAGGAGGACAGGGAGGATCGCTCCAGGCTTCCCTGATCGCCTCGGAGTCACAGCCCGGGGGGGAGAAGGCACAGCGTCTCATTCCAGCCACCAGGGGGCAGGGTTGTAGCTGTTTTTCCCCTCAGCAGCACATGGGAATTGGTCATCATAAACAGGGTACAATTGGCCACCAAATGGGTAGAAAATTGGGCAGAAAATGTGAAATTAATTTTAAACCCCATCCATATTCTGCTGTGGGAATGTCGCTGTGGTAATGTCTGTGCTCCTGTGTGTGGTAATGTGTGTGATAATGTCTCTGGGGGCGACATGGCTCAGGCAGTAAGAGCAGTCGTCTGGCAGTCGGAGGGTTGCCGGTTCGATCCCCCGCCCGGGCTGTGTCGAAGTGTCCCTGAGCAAGACACCTAACCCCCAAATGCTCCTGACGAGCTGGCCGGCGCCTTGCATGGCAGCCAATCGCCGTCGGTGTGCGAGTGTGTGTATGAATGGAGAAGCATCAATTGTACAGCGCTTTGGATAAAGGCGCTATATGAAATGCCTGCCATTTACCGTTTCACCACTCCTGTGGGGGAATGTCGCAGGTGGAGAAACACTTTAGGGACGTGGAGAGCCAGAAGGCACCGCGGCCAGCCGCACAGCAGACGCAGGACTCCGCCCTGTCCTCGTGAGCCCGCGGCGGGGCTGCCTCGGAGGACCCCGGAGGCGGGGCGTGTCCCTGGCCAGACGTGGCTCGCCGCTCCCCCCTGACGAGGCCACGAGGAGGGCCCGGAGCCTCATGGGTCCAGGTGACCGAAAAAGAGGAAAAGAAAAGAAAAGAAAAAAAAAACATAAAAAAAAACAAGAAAATACCATTCATGAAAACACGAGGGAAAAGGTTCAACTCTCAACTCTTTTTTTTTTTTGTACATTTTTTTTTTTTAAGGTCATGTAAGGAGGGGAAAGAGGTGACCATAAAGTTTACTCAACCCAGTTTTCTATGACCTTTGACCCCCCCCCCCAACCCAGCCTTGCTTGAACTTTCAGCCCCCCCCCCCCCCCCCCCGCCACAACATCCTTCTCTCTATTCCATTTCTCCATGAAGAGAGAAATAGAGTAGTCTGAAAACGCTGTTAGTTTTTTAATTTTTTTTTATTTTACCTTCATCCTCTTTGCTGTATCCATGCTCCATTACCGCCCGTATTTTGAATTGAGAACACCACACGCATTCGGAGGACATTTTCTAAAATAAAAGTAACAAAAAGGTTCTGACTCTAATACTGTAATTTTAAAAGTTTTTTGGAAACGCGAAAAGGTTATTTTTTTAGAACACTCAGCGAAAAAGGATGCCAATGTTGTTACGGTGTGCAAGGGAGAAAGATTAGACATCATGAAATTGCACTTTAAAAGGAAAATGACAAGGAATTATTGCTGATATCCTGCGACGACTTCCTACAGGAAGGTGTAAGAAAAGTTGGGGTGGGGGGAGGGCGTGGGAAGTGCACCTTTCTCTGGGGAAAAGTCATTTTTTGACATCTCTTTAGGCATTGTTTTCTTGATTTGTGTAATTTTAATGCTTGAATTTTAATTCTGTCCTTGGTGAAGAAAATGTGTTGGGTTTAATTTGAACCTCTGCCAAAAAGAAAAACTCGCTGCATTGGCAGTGACTGGAGGCGCGAGTAGCGTACTTTCCATTCTCGGTGTGGCTTTGGTTTACACGGAGTAGTATGCCATGCCTACAAGTATGCTGCTTCAGTGTAGTCCAAAGGTAAGGGGGCGAGCGAGCGAGCGGAAACGCGATCGAATGGGTTGGGAACAATGACCGCAGAACCTGGCCGTCTGGTATCTTTTTCCTCTCTTACACAAACGGTCCTTCTTTCTTCATTACGAATTTACCTCTTCTGTGATGGGACCACTTTTTACTGATGTATTAGTAAACACATTTTTAGTGTCGTTTTTATTTTCTGCTCTTAAATGCTTTGTAGTTTCGTTTCATCACCGGTACACCAGGCGGGTGAATTGTTTCCACTCACTCGATGCATTCCTGTTGACACAAAAAAAAAAGAGGCAAAACAACAAATATTCATGTCTGTTCCGGATTGTTCTGGGCAGGTATCCCATTCTGTATAATGGACACTCTGATATCCCTTTTTTTTCTTTTTCTTTTTTTCTTTTTTTTTCTGGCGGAGAAAATGTACTTAACATAAAAAAATATTTATGTTTGAACCTTGTAGCCTAATCGAGGCTTGGCCAGTGGGTTTAAGTTATATGTGACGCTACCACGTTATTCCAGCAGCCGAGGTATGACAACAAGACTGCTGTCGGTTACTTTCCCAATTTCTTTTTTTTTTTTTTTTTAAATAACATGAAAATAAAAAATAAAAAACGAGTACATCGTCTGCATAAAATTATTTTAAATTGGGTACAACAATTGTACTTTAATGATCCATGTGGACTACCGTGTGTACCGTGTTAATTCAACCGTATTCACCCAAGTAGCTGGAGGCTTGTGAATACTCACTGGAGCTTCATTCCGAAGTTTGGTGCTGCAGCGAAGGTAATATTGTCCTCAAATCCACGTTGAAGCAACGAGAAGAATGGCAGACCGTATCATGAAGTTGGGTCAACTTCATTTCAAGTGCGTAAGACTGACCGGGGAAAACTATATCGCACAAAGTGATTTCCCCATCTTCGCTTACTCTTTCTGTTATCCTGTAAAATGGCATTCATGTTATGACCGCTTATTTACGGACTATGGCCGATGTTTATTTACAAACGTGCCTACGGTGTAATGTTTTAAGTTCGCGAACGGTACGGTGTGGCTTCGGCATGTCATGCGACTTGCTTTAGACTGTCCAAGTGGTGTACAAAAAAGTTCAGGTAGTAATACAAACTCGGAACATTTATGGGGTATATTGAGGAAATTCTAATTATCCGGGCGCGTGGAGAAGTGGCCAGAACGAAGGGGATTTACTTCTGGATATCGCATTATTACAGGTTTGATTGCGACCAGGGGCGGCGCGGATGGTGCAGTGGGTAGCACTGCCGCCTCACAGCAAGGAGGTCCTGGGTTCGAATCCCCGTCGGCCGGGGCCTCTCTGTGCGGAGTTTGCGTGTTCTCCCCGTGTCTGCGTGGGTTTCCTCCGGGTACTCCGGTTTCCTCCCACAGTCCAAAGACATGCAGGTTAGGCTGATTGGAGAGTCTAAATTGCCCGTAGGTATGAGCGTGTGAGTGAATGGTGTGTGTGCCCTGCGATGGACTGGCGACCTGTCCAGGGTGAATTCCTGCCTTTCGCCCAATGTATGCTGGGATAGCCTCCTGCGACCCTGTTCAGGATAAGCGGGTTAAGATAATGGATGGATGGATGATTGCGACCACCATACCAGCGAAGTTATCCTGAACGATATCCCGCGAACGATAGCCACTTTTTCCACTTCCCCAGCCCCAAAGCGACGTAGCAGTGGGAAATATAAGCGAAATCGACATTGGGCTCCCGATCTGCTTTCAATCCACCTGTTGGAAATTAGCCTTTGGCTATTCACATTTAATGCACCTTATGTGGCGTTTTCCACTATGAAATGTTGGTGTCAACAATGGTTAAGTTGCCTATAGGCAAAATAGCCTATTGTATGCACCTGGGTAGCCTTTTTTTAAAAACACTTTCTGCTTACCTTTTTTATTTTTTGTTAGAGTGGATCGTTGGGTGGATCATTGCCGTTTAGAACATCGCGGGCATGTTCTCAGACGTATATGCACTTTATTCTGGTGACCATGGCAGTATATTATGGTTATTATATTATATTTCATATTTGCCTGAGTTACATAGACGTCTCCATCGTAGCGCTGTCAATTAAATTAACAGCCTGTCACAAAAAGCAATAACGCGGGTACTGAATAGCATAGAAGTATGCCTGCCACAACACATATCAAACACCAAACCGAAAAATAGCATGCACTAAGGAGTAAAAAACATTTTGAGTGTCCACCGGGCACTTACGATAATCAGAGAATGGGCAGTATAGCCTACTGACCCGATACCTCGGGGGTTTGTGCAGTCTAAGATGATTGAGTGAATAAATAGAATGTCGGCCTAGCCCATCTATATTTGCTACAAGCGTAATGGAACATTTATTTAATGCAGGTCTTAAAACTGCGCTTATGTATCTGATGTGTAAATATATGTCTCATCTAGACCGAATTCCAGATATTCTGCGCATTTTATACGTCCGGCTCCCCTATAAATTCTGACGGCAGACCGGCAGAGGGCGTAATTGATTGTGAAATGTTGCCACGGTATGGGTGTGCGCGAATTAATCCACGCTTACAAATTGCGTCGGTCGTAATAGAGTAGGGCATCTGCTGGTGTTGGGGCGCATGGCAAGGACGGGTTTTAGGGTAATTTCCGATGCTGTCCGTTTGTAAAAATTGAATTAGCGCAACAACTCTGCTTAAATTAACTACATTGGTTGTTTTTTTCTTCTTCTTGCAAACAAAACATGACTCACATTAATTGTTTGCGTGCCATAGACGCTGGACAGCCATTGTAAACCTGTTCAATAATGTATTTTTTTCTCCGAGGAGCTTTTCCATTGTCATAGCGTAGTGGCAAAACAATAGCGCAGACTGTTTAGAAACTGTACCCCTGCCATTTACTTATCAACGTGACATTTAATTTATTATTTAGATCAATGGGGATTCTTGTTTCACCGCCACTTTTCCATTTATTGTTTTGGGCGGGACCTTTCAGTCCTGTCCAGAAGAGTTGGAGGCTGAAGACATCTCTAACATGAAGACACTGAAGTCTTATTTTTCAACTATTTGGTCAACAGCGCGCATTTGGAAACGCACCCCGTTGGCGGTTCTGTAAGGGTAAGTATAGGCTGCGGATTTCTGATGTGTGAATGACAATGTTGAGTCCGTTGACCCGATGTAGCCTAAGCAGGCCAGTTAAAACACACGACGGAATGTATCATCAAACACCCAGTCAGGATTATGTTCATAAAGAACAGTAGGTTATGCCATTTATGTCACACAAATTAAGCGCGTTGTGGGACAGCTGGTTGCCAAGGCGATGACCGTGAAATAATACTTTGTAATACTGTTTGTAGGAGTCAAATATAAAATTGTGTGGAGTGCACTTCGGTTCACTGAGGATTAATCTTTGTGTTAGGCAGAAGACACGTCAATGGACATTATGAACACAACGTCAGATGCACATTTAAAAAATTGGCCAAGTTATCTGATCAAAATATAGCTTACCGGGATCTCTGCAAAGATGCGTTGTATGTACGACCAACTGAAAATGTCAACGCGTCTGTAATCACCTGACGTTAGTAGCAAAGATGCTAAATTTAGTACGAACTGTATAGGCTACAAGTTAAATTAAATGCTTACATTGGCATGTTATATAAAACCCATTATTACTAAATGGCTATTTTAATTCACAATTAATTAATGTGCCTTGCAGCTACAGCACAGTTTAAAAATGGAAAGCTCGCCTTAATTTTGAATAATATTTGTGTGAATTTTCTAATTGTCATTTTTATTCTGTTCTATTAATGTGTGGTGCCTTAGGCCTCTGGCTATTTATGGTTCATGATTTCAGTTTAAAGGAGAAAAGCGGATAAAATACTTTGAGCTGCCTCGCAAAGGTAATTGAGGTTTAGCGTGAGGTTTTTTATTCTATTCCTTTAATTTTTGTTCTGGAAAGATCTTTTGTATAGAAACAACGTGGACACATTGCCATAGAACTGTTTCCGCACAGATCAAGAGAATAAGAAGTGAAGGTCATTGCATTGACAACTAAAATCTGGACCATTTAGTATTGGTCATTGTTATTCATTACTATAAAATGATGCGGGGAGTTGTAAACAGTAGCCTCAATGCCGGATTCCGTCCGGTGTAAATTTAAAAGAAAATAGAAAACCTAGCAGAAGCTAGGAATCTGAGAAAATTAGGTTTTTGGCTCCTTTAGATGAATTAAAACGCAGAGAAACCCGTGAGCGTGTCAGCGGGGCGCGCGCTCAGTTTGCCCAAAGATGTCGCTATTCTAATCTGTGGCTGCACTCATGTTCTGGCTGTTTTTAATGTTATCGTTTTTATGTTGTCTGCGGTCCAGTATCAGCAGGAACTGCGTGCGACTGCGCCCGCATGACCGAGCTGCGTCCGCCGAGAACTGTCGCTTTTTCCCTGATCCCTCTGTTTAGCCTATATAATCCTTTTACATCACTCTTCTCTCACGGGAAATCTCGCTCTCCCTCGCATTAACCTTCCCGGTGTCTCGAAATAGCTGTACTAGGCCAGCGTTTTACAACCTTTTTCCTTCCGTGGCACACTTTCCAAATTTACAGAATTTAATGGCACACCATTCACAAAACTAGCGACCTAAGCTGCTGACCTTATGTGATCTGTCAACAGTCGACCTAATGTTCTTTCCTCGGTGAAGCCATGGGCATTTGAATGACTTTTATTTTGTCTTTTGTGAATGGGATTGGTTCATTTAAAACATTTATTATTATTATTATTATTATTATTATTATTATTATTTTTGGAATTCATTTGGACTTACAAAAAAATAAATACAATCTGAATGTGCAATGTGCTTTTCCGCAGACGTCCAGAGGTCAGACCTTCTCCAGGTGAAGGTGAGCTCCCCATCTTGGGGTGAGACGTGGCGGAGGTCTCCCTGGCAGTTGGTTGCGTTCCCCAAAAGATGCTCAGCGCCCTCGCCCTTCTGCTCCTCAGTCCCCCCCTGGGGGTGGGCTCCGAACAGTGCCCCCCCGACCGCCCCTGCCACGGGTCTTCAGCCTGGGTGGACTGCCATGCCGAAGGCCTCACCCAGGTCCCCCAAGGCCTGCCCCACAGCACCCGGTACCTGGATCTCAGGGACAACAAGCTGGCCAAACTGCCGCACCTATCTTTCAACCATCTGTGGTCCCTCAGGATCCTGGTTCTGTCCAACGCTGGACTCCAGGTCCTACAGAACAAGGTGATACGGGCCGGTGGCCAGACTGGTCTGGACCAGCTATGAGAGCGATGTTTCAAACTAGTTATAATTTTAAATTCTAATCCCAGCACGTTCATGTTGATCCCTTGTTCTGGAGAACCGCATGGTGTGCTGGCTTTTGTTACTCAGCACTTACCTGTAATTAACTGCTCTAATTGACCAATTAACTCACCTCACCCAGTTTCTTGGGTCTGAATTGGTTGCCAGCGAAAACAAAACCCAGCACAACCTGTGGCTCTCCAGGACCAGGAATAATTGGTCTAGCATTTGCAAAAGTTGTAAAATTAAGCAAACCTAATTTTTTCATGTGCAACTTATTTGGAAACAAGAACATTGCATATAAAAAAAAGAGTTGGTTGATTTGTATTTTTACATAGTTTTCAAGTACAGCTGGATATATTCTAAAGCAATGCAGGTTAAGTGCAGTGGTCAAGGTTACAAGGATAGGTGTCCTACCTTGGAATTGAACCTGCAACCTTTCGGGCGCAAGCCCAGTTCTTTAACCCTTTCAGTCCCAAGCCCAATATGAAGTGGCTCCGCCCAAATCTCAAGGGGTTTTGGCTTTGGCTGGAAAATTGAGAACAATTTGTAGGGTTTTAATAGGGGCTCAAAACAATAATACAGCAGTCATTTTGATCGGTTGAAAAGGTATAAGGTCGAGAGCGCCATATGGCACTTTTACGGTAGCTCAGCTTGCGGTCACATCGGGCGCTGACAGCGTTACCCATCGTACAGCGCTGCCGCCCCGAGGTTCTGAACAGCTGCCGTTGCTCCTCCAGGCGTTCTGCCACCTGTACCTCCTGGAGAAGCTGGACCTGAGCGGCAACGAGCTCCGCCGGCTCCCCGCAGACTTCTCCGAGTGCCTGTCCGCTCTGCGGGAGCTCCGGCTGGCCGGGAACGCCCTGGAGCGCCTGGACGCTCCCAGCCTGGACGGCCTGGAGAGCCTGGAGAGGCTGGACCTCGGCGGGAACCGCCTGCGGACCGTGGCCCCGGGGGCCCTGCGGGGCCTCGCCCGCCTGCGGCACCTCCGTCTCCACGGCAACCGGCTGGCCGCCCTGCCGGTCGGCGCGCTGCTGAGCCTGGAGGTGCTGCTGCTGGGCAACAACAGCCTGGCGGAGATCTCCGGCGAGGCCCTGGGGTCCCTGCGCGCGCTGTCCCTCCTGGGCCTGGAGGACAACCGGCTGGAGCGCCTGCCCTTCGCGGCCCTCCTGAGCCTGCGGACGCCGGGCACGCGGCTGCGGCTGGCGGGGAACCCCTGGAGCTGCGACTGCGACCTGCACCACGCCTTCGGCAAGCTGCGCCGCGTGCGGAGGCTCGCCGTGGACGACTACGCCAACGTCACCTGCCGCGGGCCGCCGGCGCTGGCCGGGGCGGCGCTGGCCGAGGTGGACGGCCGGCTGTGCCTGGCCGAGACCGCCACCGTGCTGGTCATCACCGTCACCGTGCTGGTCACCGTGGCGGCCGCCGTCGTCATGGCCGAGCACAACCGCAAGAAGGGCCGGGACTCCGAGTCCGAGGACGACTTTCAGGACAAGTGACCGAACGGTCTGGGGGGGGGTGGGGGGGGGATTCAGGGGGGCTCCCCGGGGATTCAGGGGGGACAGGGTGGGGGGGGCTCCCCGGGGATTCAGGGGGGACAGGGTGACGCCTGGGGGGTTTTCGGGGGACAGGGGAACCTGGGTTTTAGGGGGACGCCTGGGGATTCAGGGGGACCCCTGGGGGTTTTGGGGGACAGGGGTCTCTGGTTCATTTCAGGGGGACAGGGTGACGCCTGGGGGGTTTTCGGGGGACAGGGGAACCTGGGTTTTAGGGGGACGCCTGGGGATTCAGGGGGACCCCTGGGGGTTTTGGGGGACAGGGGTCTCTGGTTCATTTCAGGGGGACAGGGTGACGCCTGGGGGGTTTTCGGGGGACAGGGGAACCTGGGTTTTAGGGGGACGCCTGGGGATTCAGGGGGACCCCTGGGGGTTTTGGGGGACAGGGGTCTCTGGTTCATTTCAGGGGGACAGGGTGACGCCTGGGGGGTTTTCGGGGGACAGGGGAACCTGGGTTTTAGGGGGACGCCTGGGGATTCAGGGGGACCCCTGGGGGTTTTGGGGGACAGGGGTCTCTGGTTCATTTCAGGGGGACAGGGTGACGCCTGGGGGGTTTTCGGGGGACAGGGGAACCTGGGTTTTAGGGGGACGCCTGGGGATTCAGGGGGACCCCTGGGGGTTTTGGGGGACAGGGGTCTCTGGTTCATTTCAGGGGGACAGGGTGACGCCTGGGGGGTTTTCGGGGGACAGGGGAACCTGGGTTTTAGGGGGACGCCTGGGGATTCAGGGGGACCCCTGGGGGTTTTGGGGGACAGGGGTCTCTGGTTCATTTCAGGGGGACAGGGTGACGCCTGGGGATTCAGGGGGACAGGGGCGCTCTGGATATTTCAGGGGGACCCCCGGGGGTTTTGGGGGACAGGGGTCTCTGGTTCATTTCAGGAGGACAGGGGGCCCCTGGGTTTCAGGGGAACAGAGGATTGTGTCCCCAAATCTACATTCAGTCACAGGAAGCCAGGCCCTCACTGCCACTATCTCCAGCTTTCACTGCGACTCTGGACTGAGCCGTTCTGAAGAAGCTTCTCGGCTAGCCAAGCTTTTTGTCGTTTTTATTTTAGGCTGTGAAATGTTGTGTCCTCACTCTGAATTGAAGAGATGAGTGTGTGACTGAATGGTGTGAGTGTACCCTCTGTTTTGGACTGGCAACCTGTCCAAGGTTTATTCCTACCTCTCGCCCAGTGCATGCTGGGATAGGCTCCCACACCTCCCTGTGACCCTGACCAGGAAAAAGCAGGTTAGATGATGGATAAATGGATGGATGGATGGAAGTTCTGTTTTCATGGTGTTGTCAGGCTGTGCAAATGTTTTCCTACATTAAAATGTGATCCAAACATTTTTTACGATGTAGCTTGAAAGTTGTAGCTTTGGGGTTGTTCTAAAATATTGCTGCCACCTTACTGCAATAACGTTTATTGAATAAGGATCCTCCATTACACATCCCAGGAATGGCACATGGCACTTAGCTCTTCCTGTGTAAGTGTACGAATGGATGAGTTTCCAGAAACAATGGTGACTTGGGCCGGTGGACTGTTGAGATCTAACCCAGATAGATATATGCTGGTAAACATACACACGCCATTTGAATTTAGGCCTAGACCTTTCTCTGTTTTCTATGTTTTCTGTTGTTCATAAATGTATATGCACAAATGTATTATTTAAATTCTTAATGCCAACCTGTTGTGCTCATACTTCAGTTTTTAATACAACTAAACACAAATTATTTTCCATCTTCATCGGTCTCAGAAAACAGGAAATTGGTCCGCTTCAATGGTATCAATTATTTTGTGCTCACTGGAATTTTTAGTCTAGAGTTGCTCAGGAATGTTTAAATGCATATATAGCCTACTGTATACATACAGTCCTAATGGGTTTCTCTTAAATTATTAGTGACACAGATTAGCGCAATATTGAGTAATTCTTGCAACTCTGAATGTGGGATTTTCCAAATGAGAGTGGATAAGAATGATTAAAAGCTGGAGTCAAACTTGTAGTTTGCATGCTTTGCTGTAATCTGTCCAACTGGACATTAACGGACTTGCTAACGGGGATTTTGCGCTGTAATATACAAACTAAGATCTTTAGGAACTAAAACATTTCATGAAAAAACATTTGACATTGTCAGTCCCTCATCACACTAAAAAGTAAAGTTAAAACAAATGTGAGTAAAATGTACCATATATGTAGGCTTTGCCTGTATTTATGTTACAACCTATACAGAGGTCGTTATGAGACCACTGCCTAAAAATCATATTTCCGCGTTTGTAATGTTTTAGCCTGTGAAAAAATCGCAGACTAGAAACTTGCGTAGACTATAAAAACGGGGCCAAGCAGGGTGAACCTGCTACCTCAACAAAAAAAACCCAAAAAGAAAACCCTTACTAATCGTATTGCCCCCTCCCCAAGCCGCTTTAACCACGCCTTTGTCGGCGGAGCTAGGGTACTACATGGTAACTCCACACTGGTAATGTACGATGTCCTTATGAACCGGTCGACCTGCGTAACGGGAAACCAAAGAAGAGAGCATGGCAAAAGTCAACACTGGCACCTCCAGCCGTCGAGCCATGATCATAGCCGGTAAACTTCTGTCCCAGCCTACAGCACCGATCCTAAACAAGAGTCGACGGGTGTTCCCGGATTTGCAGCGGCACATGAGCTCTCGGGGCGACGCGGGTCACCGGAGCAAAATCCCGGCTTGTCTGGCCCAGCCGGACGGGCCGGGGTCCCTGGCTGCCGCCGACCGTCATGCGCTGTCAAACCGCACGCTCATTTACCGGGACGTGAAGGCATTTCTCAGCGAAATCGGCGGAGACCCAAGGGAAGCCCGCTACTGGCTAACGCAATTCCAGAAAGCAAATGTATCGCAATCTCCTGCTTTTGCGGTAATTGAGGTAAGTCAGTCCGATTTCACACAGAAACGAACTGCGTTCTGAGGCCGGTGACTGCAAAGTTAGCGTGCTTGCTCGTACGTTATATTTTGTCGTAGGCTATTTATAGTTTAACTGGATTAATTACCGAGCAGTAGCATTCATATTCATATCGGTTCCCCATATATGTGAAAGCTCGCCGTCTAACATGATGGAACTTCAAAAAAAAAAAAAGAAAAAAAAAAAAAACCTCACGGTACCATCGACTGTAAATGATTTTCAGAATTGTCTCGATAATTTGATCAGAAAAAGCTGTCGAGGGTTATTTCTGATGAAATTCTAGGCTATTATAAGGCGCGTATTACCATTTAACATACGACTGAATTTAGCACGACACTATTGAACTTTAACCAAATAGTATTTAACAATTTAAAGGTTTTGCATTTGAGAAGGAATTTTATATTCCGTCCTTAAACCTCTTAACATCATTCATATTCAGGGTGAAAATAAAAGCATTATTGGCACCATAGCTGTAAAACTTCAGAGAAGGTAGTGGTGAGCTAAAATCAGATGATCGATCCACAGCCTCACCTTATTCATTATGAGCTAAAAAGGCACAACCACTCCGATATACTTCAGGAATATGTCCTCTGGTCTGAGCTGTTTGCACACTGGGTCCATACAGAAGATCATTGTTGAAAGAATATACAAAGCAAAAGAAGAAAACACAAATTGTATCAAACGCGTTTAGTGATTAATTTCATTATTATAGCCCAAGTGATGGGCCAGTTTTGCTGACACGGTTTTCAAAGCGTAGTCCATCCATCCATCCATTATCTTAACCCGCTTATCCTGAACAGGGTCGCAGGGGGGCTGGAGCCTATCCCAGCATACATTGGGCGAAAGGCAGGAATACACCCTGGACAGGTCGCCAGTCCATCACAGGGCACACACCTATGGGCAATTTTAGACTCTCCAATCAGCCTAACCTGCATGTCTTTGGACTGTGGGAGGAAACCGGAGTACCCGGAGGAAACCCACGCAGACACGTGGAGAACATGCAAACTCCGCACAGAGAGGCCCCGGCCGACGGGGATTCAAACCCAGGACCTCCTTGCTGTGAGGCGGCAGTGCTACCCACTGCACCATCCATGCCGCCTCAAAGCGTAGTCCTAGTCTTAAATTCAATTCTCAATGGAGATTCCCCATACAAAAAAATAGGGTGGCCTGTAGCATAGTGGTTAAAGTAAATGACTGGGATAGGCAAGGTTGGTGGTTCAAATCCCGGTGTAGCCACAATAAGATCCGCACAGCCGTTGGGCCCTTGAGCAAGGCCCTTAACCCTGCATTGCTCCAGGGGCACATTGTCTCCTGCTTAGTCTAATCAACTGTACGTTGCTCTGGATCAGAGTGTCTGCCCAATGCCATTAATGTAATGTAAAAACCTCAATGTAAGTCTGGCGGGCGAAGCAGCTTGATGTCCCAAAATTGTCCCTTTCCCGTTCCCAGGTGGACCCGTCGGTGTTCGAGAGCAGGGAGATGCTGCAGAGCCTGGGGTTCGGGCTCTCCTTCTTGCAGCGGATGGATATGAAACCCGTGGTGGTGATGGGGCTGGCGCCGGCGGACGAGGCCCTGGACCCCAGGTCCAGTCTGGTCCAGCACTGCCAGGCTCTCAGCGAGGTGCTTCAGAACAACTCGGCCAGTGTCATGCCCTTCTTCAGCTCCGAGGTCCTCCTCCTCGTTCAGGACACGCCGGCGGACTCCAGGTGGGGCTCACCTGAGTCGCCTTACTGCTTACCGTTACATTACATTACATTACGTTACATTACATTACATTACATTACGTTACATTACATTACATTATCTTACATTACATTACATTACATTACATTACATTACATTAAAGGCATTTGGCAGACGCTCTTATCCAGAGCGACGTACAACAAAGTGCATACCCATAACCAGGGATAAGTGCGCTGAAAGACCCTAGAGGGAAGTACAATTTCAACTGCTACCTGCACAACAACGATAAGGACCAGTGCCTATTTGATCATCTTTTTTTAAATCAATCGTAATACCGCAACACGCAAGTGTATGAACAAACCCGTTACCTAGCCAAAGACTGCATACCTAGCCAAACTAAACATCCTGATACACAAGTAAATCACAGAAAGACAACAATTAAGGTTCACAGGGAGGTAGGGAGGGACGGGGAGAGGTGCTGCTTGAAGAGGTGCGTCTTCAGTTTGCGCTTGAAGGTGGGAAGAGATTCTACTGTTCTGACCTCAACGGGGAGTTTGTTCCCCCGCCGTGGAGCCAGAACAGAGCTTACCGTTTTCAAATGACACCCAGTACAGGACAACGTGTGAATGTCACTGAAGTGTCCGTGGTGTTAAATGTATGCTTGTTCAAGTCTTAAGCACCTTTTAAAATGTGGCTGAGAGGGGAAAATGAGCCAAACAGGTTGGGGAAAGCTTTACAGGCAAAGGTTTCGTCTTGCAGCGCAGGGAGGTGTGAAGGGAGATTATACCAGTTTCAGTCAAAATGAAATGTAATTATTTAATTAATTGATTCCATTTAATGTAATATTTGTTGTGAAATGTCCACGCAATGACCATACCTCCCACAGTGGAAAGCATTTCTTTGCAAACCAAAACTGCCAGTTATCCCTGAGTGAAGAGAGAAAGGGGGGGAAACTGCAGTGGGCCTGAGTGACCTGACCATCTCTTTCATCTGACCTGGACAGCAGTAGGCCCTCCGTCTCGGCGGAGGATGGTAGACCTTCCCTCTTGGAGGACGGCAGTAGACCTTCCCTCTTGGAGGACGGCAGTAGACCCTCCATCTTGGAGGACGGCAGTAGACCTTCCCTCTTGGAGGACGGCAGTGGACCCTCCATCTCGGTGGACAGCGGGCTGCTCCAGTGGACCCTGGACTGCGGGGCCATTCCGCTGGTGTGCCCCGTGGGCCGCACCGTGCCCGGCCGATCGGTGGTGCTGGATTCTGTCGACGTCACCGCCGCCATCGCCCAGGTCCTGCGGCCCCTCAAACTCATGTTCCTCAACAGCTGGGGCGGCATCCGGAACCAGGGCCACAAGGTGGGTTTTGGGGGGAGAACCTCAGAATTTCTCTCAGTCTTTCTCTCGTCCTGAAGCATTACATTACATTGCAGTTCTTTAGCTGACGCTTTTATCCAAAGCGACTTACAGTTGATTAGACTAAGCAGGGGACAATCCTCCCTGGAGCAATGCAAGGGCCTCGCTCAAGGGCCCAACGGCTGCACTTATCTTATGGCTACACCACTAACCTTCCAGGTCCCAGTCAAGCACCATAGCCTCTTGGAGAGATGGGACTTTCTGGAAGAAAGAGGCATTAGGGCTGGATTGCTTCAATATTTGTGCTTCACTTTGACGCAAAGTTATCACTGGTGATCAAAATGACCTCATAAAAGGTGTGTTCATAAATGAAGAATGCAACACCTGTCTATTAGTCACCGGAAAGCCCAATGTAGATTGAATCCAGACCTGTGTAATCGGCTGTCCTTTGACCTCTGAACCTTTGCCTAACTGCCAACACCTTGCTTGACCATACCATACCCTTTCCCTAGGTTTTGAAATTCATTTATAATTTTTTCCTTTCAGTACACCCTTGTGGTCTACAGCACTGTAGTCAAGAGCTATAGCTGCCCTTAATGGGGGAATGTAATATAGACTGTGAACATTTACTGGCATTAAGTGCTGCTAAGACATATGATTGTTTTGAAAAAAAAAAATGAAAAAAAGAAAACCGATCAGAGATGTCATGAATTTTGTCTTATGAAAATTAATTTGATACTCAGCTCGGTGACTGAAATTAGATGTTTGGAAAGTGTTGCTGACCATATGGTTATGAATTTAAAGAATCAAAGTTTATTCAAATGAATGAGTTCTTTCATTGGACCCAGGTGCTGGGTCAGGTGACCCTGCCCGCTGACATGCCCATGTTGTCACGGGCGACGTGGCTCGACGCCGCTGAGCTCCAGCGGGTGGTCGCTATCGACCGGGTCCTCCACCAGCTGCCCTGCGAGTCCTCAGCAGTCATCACCTCTGCGAACACGCTGCTGACGGAACTGTTCAGCCACAAGGGTGAGTGAGTGCTCGCTAACACCATCAACATCACCTCTGTGAACACGTTGCTGACACAACTGTTCAGCTACAAGGGTGAGTGAGTGCTCGCTAACACCATCAACATCACCTCTGTGAACACGTTGCTGACACAACTGTTCAGCTACAAGGGTGAGTGAGTGCTGGCTAACACCATCAACATCACCTCTGTGAACACGTTGCTGACACAACTGTTCAGCTCCATGGGTGAGTGAGTGCTGGCTAACACCATCAACATCACCTCTGTGAACACGTTGCTGACGGAACTGTTCAGCCACAAGGGTGAGTGAGTGCTCGCTAACACCATCAACATCACCTCTGTGAACACGTTGCTGACACAACTGTTCAGCTACAAGGGTGAGTGAGTGCTCGCTAACACCATCAACATCACCTCTGTGAACACGTTGCTGACACAACTGTTCAGCTCCATGGGTGAGTGAGTGCTCGCTAACAGCATGTAGCTTAGTGGCGAAGGTGCATGACTGGAACCCAGAAGGTTGATGGATCAAGCCCCAGTGTAGCCACGATAAAATCCATGAAGCTGTTGGGCAAGACCCTTAACCACACATTGCTCCAGTGGGGAATTGTCCCCTGCTTTGTCAACTGTAAGTCGCTTTAGATAACGGCTTCAGCTAAATAACTATAACTAGCTAACGCCATCAACATGACCTCTTCGGACACGCTATTGACAGAGTTGCCGGTTCGATCCCGCCCTGTGTCGAGGTGTCCCTGAGCAAGACACCTAACCCCTGAATGCTCCAGACGAGCATGGTTGGTGCCTTGCATGCCAGCCAATTGCCGTTGGTGTGTGAGCGTGTGTATGAATGGGTGAATGAAAAAAAGCATCAGTTGTACAGCGTTTTGGATAAAGGCCATTTACCATTTGAAAGCAATCAGGAAAGCAGGGGTTGTGGAACGGATCACGGACTGCAGACACAGCTGGCCACTCTGTGCTGCTCACACTCCCACGTGTTTCTTTCATGGGTGGTTTCTTTCATTTTTGAAAATATTTTCAAAAATAGGGAAAAATTGAATTTTTCCAGGGAAAAAAATCCTGATGTTATAAATGAGTTCAATAGAGTAAACTTAATTTGCCCTTAGAACGGGAATTTATATCACGTATGTGTAAGAACTCGGCACTACAAGCACAACCAACAATTAGCACCAACAAAAAGCGACACACAGAATCACATTCTACTCTTTTCAGTGCTATAAGGATAATCACCATGGTAACTGTTTATTTCCGATAGTTCTGAAGTGACCTCATGTCCGTGTCAGATGGGTCTGTGCGTGCACACCAGATATGTGTAATGTAATACAACAGCATACGTGGCTGGATATTTTGAGAAAATACCAGTGTGTTTAAAAATAAACATCCAGGTTAGAAAGGAAGCAATCGCCGATTTCACAATGTTCCGGCATGGCTGAGTGTGCGCACGCTGTCTGCCGGGAAGCTTTGTGTGTGAATTACTGTCGCCTGAATTGTGATGGCACTCCTTTACTTCTTGGTTTGAACAGGTAGAATTTATATGATGTGAATTCCACACTATAATGGACTGCCTTTCCCATATTTTCCGGTGTTCTTCTCTTACATATTGCATATTCTGTATTGGTGACAATTATGTTATTGTTCCTGCAACAGTGATAATTTAGCAAGCAGGAAGGGTGAGGTATGAGATGTGAAGTTAATCTTGCTGCATTCCCGGTTTGATGTTTGTTTTGTGTTATTTTGGTAGGCTCGGGCACCCTGTTCAAAAACGGAGACCCCATTCACAGGCATGTATTCTTCTGTTTCTTCTGGGCGCTGAGAATCTGAAGCTTGTGTTTGACGCTCCCATTGTGGTGGTACTGTACACTCACCGAGCACTTTATTAGGAACACTTTTACTTAATTACACCTACTTATTCATGTGATCTCAGTGACTTTGACCGTGGAATGATCGTTGGTGGCAGACAGGGTGGTTTGAGTATCTCAGAAACTGCTGATCTCCTGGGATTTTCACGCACACTAGTCTCTAGAGTTTGCAAACAATGGTGCAAAAAAAACAAACAAAAAATCCAGTGAGCAGCAGTTCTGCAGACAAAATCACCTTGTTAATGAGAGAAGGAGAATCACCAGACTGGTGACAAGCTGACATGAAGGTGATAGAAACGCAAATAACCACACATTACAACCGTGGTATGCAGGAGAGCACCTCTGAACACAGAACGCATCTAAGTGGATAGGCTACAGCAGTAGAGGTCTAAAATACCTAATAAAGTGCTCACTGAGTGTGTGTGTGTGTGTGTGTTTGTGTATGAGTTAAAATGCTGTCATCGTTACGACCGTTGTCCTCGTAGTCACGGGGGCCTCCTGCGCTCGCTGCCCGTGTCCCTCAGGTACACCAGTCTGGACGACATCGACCTCCATCGCCTCGTCGGCCTGATCAACAAGTCGTTCGGGAAGACGCTGAACGAGGACTACATCGCCTCCCTAAAGGGAAGGCTGCACTCCATCTACCTCTCTGAAGAGTGAGTACGCCTCGGCCATGTTCCGTCTGTCCAAAGCCCTGGAGAAAAACCGTGAGGTCAGTCCACACCGATCATTACGAAAGGACAAAGCCATAGGACCTGTTTTCATGTACTTCCCCTGAATGGGCAAAAACATCTGCTGATGCAGGAGCCACGAACACAAAGTTCAGTCCTGGCAGACACCTACTGTAAATCAGGACAGACAACATTTCGGGAAATATACCTTTTTTGACTTACCCAGATGTTCAATTTTATTTTCATTTCATTTTTGTGCATTCACCCTGGCTCAATTTTCATGTTCACACAACGTGTAAGCTTAGCATAAAGACTTGAAGCCTATAGGTGTCAGGAGCCTACCTGCAAAGTGAAGAAATATACCTTACAGGAACAAGTTTTCAGAGAAGTTAAAACAACCTTCAGAAGGTGTGCGGATCACTGCACTCAAGACGGAAGAGGATACATGTGTGTTCAGCAGTTATAGATCCAACCATCTAACTTATCAGAAACTACGTCTCTTGTTTCAAAAGTGTATTTCAAATACACGATACCATGTGTGAATAAGACAGCTTCAGAGTTGCTGTGAGATCGGGTTGCTTCTCAGTCCAAAATGAGGTTCAGGGGGGACTATACAGTGTTCTGTGTTTGCAGGTGTTATTTTGGTTTGGTATTCTTTAAATGATACCTGGAGTATTTTCTGCTTTGAGAGAAAAAATAGTTTTTTTCCCTTTTTTCCCCAAGCACCAGTCAGAATGGCTTTAATTTGATCAGATTCCTGTTATTCCTAGTTTCATAGACAAACTGAAGCTTAGTCCTGGACTAAATTGTGTTTTCTCTGGAGAATCTCCATTCAAAATTTTATTTGGTCAATTACAAGGCATAAAACTGGCCATGAATGTCTTGCAACCAATTGGTACCACCTAGTTAAGACTAGAGTGCATGGCACTCTCCACCTTATATCTGTCCAACCGATCAAAACGACTACTGTTTTGAGCCCCTGTTAAAAACCCTACAAAATGTTCTCAAACAAAGCCAAACCCCCTTGGGATTTGGGTGGAGCCTCTTCTTATTGGTCTTGGGACTGAGAGGGCGAAGGAAACACAGGGCTGAGGGAACAGCAGCACATTTTACATTTACATTCACATTTTACACACTTTTAATCCAAAGCGACTTACAAGTGCATAGGTTCTTCCACAAGCTAAAGCATCACATCCATAACTAGTAAAATACACATGGGGTGCTGTTCTAAACAAAAAAATACTGTCATTGTAAGTGCAATTTTTTTATTTAAAAAATGTTTATTGTTAAAATTTTTGGGTTAGACAAGAGGGTTATAGGAAAGGGGGGGTGGGGGTAATCAGGAGGGAGGACTAAGGTACAGTTTCAAAAAGTACTGTAAGAATACTTCCCTGGGTATGGGTATGCACTTTGTTGTACGCCGCTCTGGATAAGAGCGTCTGCCAAATGCCAATCATGTAATGTAATGTAATGTAATGTAATACCTAGTGCGTGTGGTGAAAGTGTGGGGTATCCGTGGCAACGCTGCAGGTACAGCGCGGCGGCCCTCATCACGGTGGAGCCGGTGGGCGGCGGGGCCCTGTACCTGGACAAGTTTGTGGTGAGCAGCAGCAGGCAGGGCCAGGGCACCAGCCAGATCCTGTGGGAGAGCATCCGGCACGACCTGGGCAGGCTGTTCTGGAGGTCCCGCGCCACCAATCACATCAACCCCTGGTGAGGCTGTGCCCCGGGCCCTGCTGCGGATCGCAGGGTGGGGCTGTGGGGCTATAGGGCTATGGGGCTGTAGGGCTGTGGGGATGTGGGGCTATAGGGATGTGGGGCTATAGGGCTGTAGGGCTGTGGGGCTATAGGGCTGTAGGGCTGTGGGGCTATAGGGCTGTGGGGCTGTGGGGCTGTAGGGCTATAGGGCTATAGGGCTGTGGGGCTATAGGGCTGTGGGGCTGTAGGGCTGTGGGGCTGTGGGGCTATAGGGCTATAGGGCTATAGGGCTGTGGGGCTGTGGGGCTATAGGGCTATAGGGCTATAGGGCTATAGGGCTGTAGGGCTATAGGGCTGTGGGGCTATAGGGCTATAGGGCTATAGGGCTGTGGGGCTGTGGGGCTATAGGGCTGTGGGGCTGTAGGGCTATAGGGCTGTGGGGCTATAGGGCTGTGGGGCTATAGGGCTGTGGGGCTGTGGGGCTATAGGGCTATAGGGCTATAGGGCTGTGGGGCTATAGGGCTATAGGGCTGTGGGGCTATAGGGCTGTGGGGCTGTAGGGCTGTGGGGCTGTGGGGCTATAGGGCTGTGGGGCTGTGGGGCTATAGGGCTATAGGGCTATAGGGTTGTAGGGCTGTGGGGCTGTGGGGCTATAGGGCTGTGGGGCTGTGGGGCTATAGGGCTATAGGGCTATAGGGCTGTGGGGCTATAGGGCTATAGGGCTGTGGGGCTATAGGGCTGTGGGGCTGTGGGGCTGTAGGGCTATAGGGCTGTGGGGCTATAGGGCTGTGGGGCTGTGGGGCTATAGGGCTATAGGGCTATAGGGCTGTGGGGCTATAGGGCTGTGGGGCTATGGGGCTGTGGGGCTGTAGGGCTATAGGGCTGTGGGGCTATAGGGCTGTGGGGCTGTGGGGCTATAGGGCTGTGGGGCTGTAGGGCTATAGGGCTGTGGGGCTATAGGGCTGTAGGGCTATAGGGCTATAGGGCTATAGGGCTGTGGGGCTGTAGGGCTGTGGGGCTGTGGGGCTATAGGGCTATGGGGCTGTGGGGCTGTGGGGCTATAGGGCTGTAGGGCTGTGGGGCTATAGGGCTATAGGGCTGTGGGGCTGTGGGGCTATAGGGCTGTGGGGCTGTGGGGCTATAGGGCTGTGGGGCTATAGAGCTGTGGGGCTATAGGGCTGTGGGGCTATACGGATATAGGGCTGTGGGGCTACCTCATTTCCATGCTGGGATACATAAAAAAGCACAATAAAATATAAAACATATATAAAATAAGTGCCCTGCGATGGACTGGCGACCTGTCCAGGGTGTATTCCTGCCTTTCGCTCCAATGTATGCAGGGATAGGCTGCAGCCCCCCTGCAACCCTGTTCAGGATAAGCAGGTTAGGATAATGGATGGATGGATGGACTACGCTTTGAAAACCGTGTCAGCAAAACTGGCCCATCACTTGGGCTATAATAATGAAATTAATCACTAAACGCGTTTGATACAATTTGTGTTTTCTTCTTTTGCTTTGTATATTCTTTCAACAATGATCTTCTGTATGGACCCAGTGTGCAAACAGCTCAGACCAGAGGACATATTCCTGCGGATCGCAGGGTGGGGCTATAGGGGCTGTGGGGCTGTAGGGCTGTAGGGCTATGGGGCTGTGGGGCTGTGGGGCTATAGGGCTATAGGGCTATAGGGCTATAGGGCTGTGGGGCTGTGGGGCTATAGGGCTATAGGGCTATAGGGCTATAGGGCTGTGGGGCTGTGGGGCTATAGGGCTATAGGGCTGTAGGGCTGTGGGGCTGTGGGGCTATAGGGCTATAGGGCTATGGGGCTATGGGGCTGTGGGGCTATAGGGCTGTAGGGCTATAGGGCTATGGGGCTATAGGGCTGTGGGGCTATAGGGCTATGGGGCTGTGGGGCTATAGGGCTGTGGGGCTGTGGGGCTGTGGGGCTATAGGGCTGTAGGGCTGTGGGGCTATAGGGCTGTGGGGCTATAGGGCTGTGGGGCTATAGGGCTGTGGGGCTATAGGGCTATAGGGCTGTAGGGCTGTGGGGCTATAGGGCTGTGGGGCTGTGGGGCTATAGGGCTGTGGGGCTGTGGGGCTATAGGGCTATAGAGATATAGGGCTGTGGGGCTACCTCATTTCCATGCTGGGATACATAAAAAAGCACAATTAAAATTAAATTAAATATAAAACATATATAAAATAAGTGCCCTGCGATGGACTGGCGACCTGTCCAGGGTGTATTCCTGCCTTTCGCTCCAATGTATGCTGGGATAGGCTCCAGCCCCCCTGCGACCCTGTTCAGGATAAGCAGGTTAGGATAATGAATGAATGAATGAATATAAAATAAGTAGAGGATGAGAAGAAAAAGATGAATTATTAATTACTTGCCATTTGATGGGGAATTAACGTTCATCTCTCTCTCTGTCTCTCACACACACACACACACACACACTCTTCTCTCTTACACACACACACACACACACACACACACACTATCTCTGTCTCTCACACACATACACTCTCTGTCTCTCTCACACACACACACACACACACACACTCTTCTCTCTTACACACACACACACACACACACACTATCTCTGTCTTTCATACACTCTCTGTCTCTCTCACACACACACACACACACACACACACTATCTCTGTCTCTCACACACATACACTCTCTCTCTGTCTCTCACACATACACACACACACTCTTCTCTCTTACACACACACACACACACACACACTATCTCTGTCTCTCACACACACACACACTCTTCTCTCTTACACACACACACACACACACACATACTATCTCTGTCTCTCACACACATACACTCTCTGTCTCTCACACACACACACACACACACACACACACACACATACTATCTCTGTCTCTCACACACATACACTCTCTGTCTCTCACACACACACACACACACACACACACAGACTCTCCCTCCCTCCCTCCCTCCCTCTCCCTCTATAGCACGATCATTGTCATTATTATTCGTGTGACTCCTCTGGTTCTCAGGTACTTCAAACACTGCGACGGAAGCTTCGTTAACGGCAGCTGGATCGTCTTCTGGTTTGGGCTGTCCGACATCCGCGAGTCTTACGCGCTGGTGGAGTACGCCAAGCGCGTGCCCGACTCCTTCCTGGCGACGGCGCTGTCGGAGGAGGACCCCCCCAGTCCTGCCCCCCGTGGTCCTGAGCCCCACGCTCACTGAGATCTCACCGGAGCCGCGTGGCCTCGCCGTTCGAGAAGAGGAGCCCGGAGCGCACATTCTAACACTGCCGCGTAGTTTTAAACCCGATTTGTCTTAAGCAGTGCCTTTACAGCAACCGTTCTTACAAGAACGCCTGTTGTCCTCGTTTTATTTATTTTTTTTATCTCGTATTTTCAAGGCATTACCGAATGCATTTCTGTTACTTAAGCTAGCCAACGTGAAATGCTATCTCTTAAAAAAAGCTAGCTCAGTGCCGAGGTCAGTGGTCTTCATTCGTGGTTCTGGAGAGCTGCAGGGCGTGCTGGTTCTTGTTCTTGTACTTAATTGATCGATGAAGGCACTTGATTACACAGTTGACTCGCCTCACCTGGTTTTTCGGATTCTGAATTGGCTGCTGCTATTTTGGCGACAAAACGAACAAAAAACCCAGCACACCCTACCCTCTCCTGGACCAGGAGTGAAGACCATTGACTTCGGTACCTGAACTTTCACATTCCTTTCCTGAAACCCGAATGCAAAACTTTTGTCAGTTTTTGAAAGCAGACATTTTAAGACTGGACCTCTGCATGGCACCATTACACGAGTGCGTGGGTCTTCAACACTTTTGGGTGAGTTTATAAGTGGGCCACCTAACCCAACAGCAGCCCTTGCGCGAATGTGTGCCATGAAACTGGATCCCAGTTTTTGACATTGACAGAGGTTTGTCTTAAAATTTTATGTACACTATAACCGCAGTAAAGAATTTAAAAAGGGTGGGATATGGAAGCAGCAGATATATGAAACTTCACCGGTGAACTGGTATGGTAGTAAAATCTGCTTACTGTTTGTGAGCCAATTACAGGGGCATTAATGCAAGTATTTTTACACACGTCTGGCTTGAAATGTCAGTGTGGGATATAGATTACACATTTTCAGGTGTCATTTTTTAGGCAGTTTTTTTATTTTTCCTCGAGTCCAGAATACTTTTGGATGTTCTCACAAATGTCTTTACCTATCTGAGTTACTTTTATGCTGAAAGTATAGCAGCGTACACTCCGGGACTTGGACGAGCTCGTGAAATGTATGACCTCAGATACTTTAAACAATCAATATTGATTGTACAAGAGGTGCTATTGAAATGAAGAGCAGGTGAATTTGTTTACAACTGCCGTACAACCGTAGCAACTGCCAGTCAAAAAAAGGCTTGCTGCCAGTGTGGGTGGGGCTCTAACGCAGAGACGCTGAGGCGTCTCAGGGTCGGTTATGTCCAAACCGAATGTGACTGGGGGGTCAGCGTTTGGGGGGGGGGGGGGGTGTGCTGTTGGCTTCATGGAGGGGGGGCTAAGTAAACCAGAGTCCAATGACCACAGTTTTCCTCTGGTGGGTGTCACGTTAGTTAAGAGTTCTATGGATTGGCATTACATTGGTTCCTGCTAAGAGCTACCAGTAGTCATCACTGAGAGAATGGCCTCTGCCCACCCCACTAGCGCTAGCTCTCCTGTAGTGCTTTGGGACCCAGCGGGGTGGACAGTAGTCGCTGACCTGTGGGGGCAGGTTTGGCAGGAGCGCACACACGGTACCTGAAGGGCTTCCCACACGATCTCAGGTGTAACCCCTCACCACCAGGGTTACAGGTTACGGCAGTAACTGGAGAGGCGCGATTGGCAATTGGAAATTTGGGGAGAAAAACGGAGCGTGGGAAGTGTGTTTGTGTGTGTGTGTGTGTGTGTGTGTGTGTGTGTGTGTGTGCTGGGTAGGCTCCTAAGAGCGAGTGCTTCTAACATATGTAAATTGCCACAAAACTTGAATTGCTGCATTAGGGGTGTATTGTTGTGCTGATTGACGTGTATTTTCTCTGTACTGAGTGGGAGTGTACATGTGATATAATTTATTAATACCGAGAGGGTGAATAAGGGTCTCCTTTCTTCACGAACGGATTATTGGATTGTGGTGCTGTGGTTTTCTATATAAGCTTAGTGCATAGGGGCGACATTGGCTCAGGTGGTAAGAGCAGTCGTCTGGCAGTTGGAGGGTTGCCGGTTTGATCCCGCCCTGGGTGTGTCGAAGTGTCCCTGAGCAAGACACCTAACCCCTAAATGCTCCTGACGAGCTGGTTGGTGCCTTGCATGGCAACCAATCACTATTGGTGTGTGAGTGTGTGTATGAATGGGTGAATGAAAAGTATCAATTGTTCAACATTTTGGATAAAGGTGCTACATAAATGCCAACCATTTACCATACCATTTACCATACTAATGTACTGTAATTTCACTTACTGTATTAAGGAGACTTTTCTCAGTTTCAAGTGATTCAA
Organism: Conger conger; assembly: GCF_963514075.1. Taxonomy (NCBI): domain Eukaryota; kingdom Metazoa; phylum Chordata; class Actinopteri; order Anguilliformes; family Congridae; genus Conger; species Conger conger. Next base: position 7,691,009 of record NC_083775.1, on the reverse strand, counting down.
CGGGTACTACGCATTATTCCCTGAAACTATACACCATTTTGTGTGTATAAAAACTGTGTTAAAGGGGAGATGACTGCTCGGAGATTATCAAAGCTTATTTAAAGTCATTTAATTGTCTGTTAGTGAGTCTCCACAAAATGGGTTTTGAAAACAGTACTGTATTTATTTTCAGTGGTACTAATGGGTTGTTTAACATTTTTAAAAGAAGAACTGTTATTCAAGGTGAAATATTTTCCCCAATATCAGTCATTTTTATTTATTTGGTGGTGTGGATGGTTCTGTATTTAACTTTGCCTGTTTGGTTCTCAGTTCCATTTCTGGAAATATTTAAAGTTTTTTTTATTTTTTTTTATGCTTAATAAACAGCTGTTATCAACCATATCTGCCTGTCCTTTGCATTTGTGGCCATCATGTTGAAGGCTGAGAAACTCAAATTGCGTGGATGGACTGACAATGGTCCATAAATTACTTGAGCCATTACACTAGTCACCACCACTAGGTGGCAGAAAGTAATTTACTCAACAAAGGTCTTTCCACACTGAATAGTGTGACTGAAATTGTGATATGCAGTGTTTTGTTTTCCGCATTAGTAGAAAAGAGCAAATTTGAGATTATTTTTTCCAAAAAATGAAATGTTACAGGGTAATGTTTGTATTTCATTAAATAATGTAAACTATTAAGTCACAGACCACTTTCAAGATAAAAGGGCTGTCTGGGATCACCTGGAGAGCCGGAAGCAAGTGAGACAGCCAAAGTCTGCAGGAGAACTGTGGCATGTTCTCCCATATGTTCGGAATAGTTTGCCATCGTTCTTTCTTATAGAAGCGGAGATGTTTTTTTAATGTACTTACTTGCAATGTAGCGCTATAAGCACAACATGAAGCACTCCCCTCTCTACGAGCACCTGGCGGTCGAGCTGCACGTTCACGCCTGTTTTCCGTTCTGGTTCCTCAGTGGTGGAATGACTTGCCTACCACTGCCAGGACAGCAGAATCCCTCCCCCTATTCCGACGCAGACTCAAAACCCACCTTTTCAAACTCTACCTAGTCCTCCCTCCTGATTTCCCCCGCCCCTCCTTTCTGTTATCCCTATCCTTGTCTAACCCCCCCCCCCCCCCCCAAAAAAAATAAAAATAATAATAATGATATTGCACTTATGATGACGACTATGTTTAGAACAGAATTCCATGTGTATTTTCCTAGTTCTGGATGTGATGCTTTGACTTATGGTAGAACCTATGCACTTGTAAATCGCTTTGGATTAAAGGCGTCTGCCAAATGACAAAAATGTAAAATGTAAATGTAATGAACAGGGGAATTGTATTATTCCTGGCATGCATAGCTATTTCTGACATAACGTGGTTTAAGAGGGCAAATAATCCCTCGACATCAAGAGCACATAATTAAAACAGAATTACAAAATTAACAGCTTGTTGAAGTTCTGGGATTGCAATTGTATTTGGAACGAAAACCAGCAATACACAGGGGTGGCCCAGATCTGAGTTTAGGAACCTACTTTAGGTGTTACTCCTAGACTGGACATTACATTGTCGCGACCACAAACCAGGCCAGTAGCCTACAAAAACGGGTTCTGGTCGAAAACACAGCGTCTGGCACCCCTTGGGGCGAAATGCTAAATGGATGTAATGCAGCGCAGTGCTACCGCCGTATTTAGCCATTATCGTTGGTGTTTGTGTAATCGGCGAGTGTCCTCCTACAACACCGTGATCGCTGACGCTTCCCGTTGAACCGGGGTCCACTCCGGCGTTCTCGAGTCTGTCCTCGCTATTTAGCGGCTAATCGCTGATCCGCGTTCGGGAGCGAGTGACGCGCGGCGGCGCACAGAGACGGCGCCTGTTGCCAGGCTCTTCGGTGGCACTCTGCGGTCGCCCGGGGTTAAGCGGGCAGTGACTGGAACTCGGTTCGTAATCCCAGAGACCTGGACGGCGGCCCAGGATCTGAAATGGGATTAATACAGCCGATGACGCAAACCATGCCAGATTGCCTTTGGGCAAGTGTGCCAGCGGAATGAAGTGCTTAATTTTAGAAGGGGCCTAAAATCTACTAATTTGTGACGTTTACTGCAGAATAGACGTCCCCAACACTGCCACTCCGGAAGAGTGTTTTTGATCTGTAGGACAGGTGTGGGTGTTTCTTCATCATGACGAATATTTTTCCGTCATTAACTGTATAAATCTTCCTTGGCCTACCAGTCAGTTCTTAAACCCAGAGATGTGGATGGTGGCCCACAATATGCAATGGGATTAATAGACGATGCAATCGATATCTTTCTATATCTGTCTTTCTCTGTCTGTTTCTTTCTCTCACACTACATTTCCCTCTCTATCGCTCTATCGGTTCTGAACAGTTGATTTTTGTTAGCCTAATGTTTGGCCTCTGTCCCTGTTTTTCAGCCCCATAATGGCTTGCTTGACTGTCATTGGCACAACTCTGGTCCTCATGTTGACAAACACCAATAACATACTCCAGATTTGATTGCCAGATTCTAGGCAATCAAAAGCCTAGAATCAAGACTGGATACTGAAAGTTTTTTTAAAAAAATGTTTATACCTGCACTAAGGAAGTGATTAAATACACCCGTCTAATCAGAATCAGGCGTGAAGTCAACTGTCCAATTACTTTTGGTCCCCTAAAATGGAGGGACTGTGTAAAAAGGGATGCAATTCCTACGCAGATCACCCTGTATGGCTGTAAATACCCTCAGGTTAAAGGCGACGGTCTGTATTCTAACCTCATTAGTACTTACGGACAGCACTGTATAACGTTGTAGATATGTTCCACTGACGTTCTGTATGTTCTACCTCGTCTGTCACTCCTGCTGTTTGGCCCGACTGCCCCTTGAGAACCCAAATCCGTCCCTCTGTTCTCTCTCGCTCTCTTCTTACACTCGTCTTTTTCCTCCTCCTCCTCCTCCTCCTCCTCCTCCTCCTGTTTCGGGGCGAGAGGGCAGGACATAGGAGTCTGACAAGGAGCTCTCGAAGACGGAGCTCGATCGGATGATGGTAAAACTGAAGATCGGGAAGGAACCGGTCAGCAGTTACCATGACAACATCGTCTTTTTTTTTTTTTGCACTCACAGCAAAAAATGTTCCCTGTAGCACCAGGTACAACTGCTTTCACATTGAAAAGGCTATCCTTGGCAATGAATATATGAAGGAAAACCGTGTGAACTTTCCCTGTGTCCTGATTTGAGTGCCTATGATATGATATTGTAAGTTTATGATGCCAGTGGCCAGCTGTTGTTTCTTGAAATTAAATGATTGCAAGGTTTATTATGGAAAAGTGTGTATGTCAATCATCTTGGAGAAACCTTGGTCCTTCTGGGCCAAGAGCGTCCTTTAATGAAGTCCATCCTACTCTATAAAACACTAGAAATCAGAAAATAATTATATGTACATATTTTTACCTTTGGAAATACCATTCTAATACATATCCATCATGCACTGCCAATCTCTGTCTTTGCGCACATTTGCCAAATTCACACTCCTTTACCATGCCTAACAGGTAAAGGACCACGTCTTCACGGTTCTAACAGGTAAAGGATCACGTCCTCACGGTTCTAACAGGTAAAGGACCACGTCCTCACGGTTCTAACAGGTAAAGGATCACGTCCTCACGGTTCTAACAGGTAAAGGAGCACGTCTTCACGGTTCTAACAGGTAAAGGAGCACGTCCTCACGGGTAAACATCTGAAATACATTTTCAAATTGTGTTGAAGAACCGTGACAACAAACTTATGTTTTTTTTTTTACTTTTTAACTGAACGGAAAGCATTTTATAATGTCACATAAAGAATGATCGGACTGCTCAAATTTAGACCAGTCAATCTATGTCAAGTCAAAGTATATTTGGAGTTTTAATACACCACCATATTACAATTATTTGTGTCCAACCATTAAACTGATTGAGCCGACTGCAATTATTGCATTATATTATAGACTGTATACGTGAATTATGCTTGTCAATTTACTGACAGCATTAACACCGACTGTTTCCATGATACACTAGTCAATTCCAGATATTTATGCAGTAATTTGCCTGCTCTTCCAAACCGCCAGGTGGCAGTGTAAGAACACTTTAAAAGCGGACATGCGTACCTTCGCATCATTTGGTCTGCATGCAGCGCACACGAGGAAGATAATAATGGCAGCGTCCAGTCTCAATACGATACGAGTGCGTTTGTATTTCGATTACCCCCCGCCTGGGGTATCGGATTGCCGCATGTGTTGGGTACTTGTTGACCTAAACAAATGTCGAGTCGTGGCGGATCTAGCCAGTGTCATCAAGGAGAAGTTTGATTTCAGTCGTAGGACGATTTTGAACTTGTTCATGGATGACTGTTTCTTGCCTCCTACGGAGAGCGTTTACGTAGTGCGCGACAATGACAGCATCAGGTAAATAACGTTGCATGTTCTTTTGCGTTTCAATAGTATTGCTACCTATGATGTTAGCTTTGATACCCACACGGTCGTTTAATTGCATGCGCGGTTTATTTGATAGCTTACTAACTTATGGGGTTGTATTCAAGGCTTCGTTTACGTCCAGGTTGAGCATGACGTTACTTGCTGAATAACTAAGTTAAGTCACTTGCGTAACGATCTCGGCAACTTTATGTGGGTTTCAGCCGTATATCGGCTTGATCTCAGTTCGTCTCGTAGTTCACCTTAAATTGAACGTTGTCAGGTCGGCATAGTCGAATTGTTTTGCAGTAAAAGTTATTTGTTATAACTAGGTAGCTAGCTGTCACAATTAAAGCTGAAGTAAGCTTAATTCCTTCTCTCTTGTGTTCAGTTGCATTTATATTAAATGTCTATTGTATTGCATATATGCAAACTAATAAACCATTATTCATGGTGATGTGTATTGATAATAAAGGAAAGAAAATACGCAAAACTAATGCAAGGAATTGTATCTCATCACGTGTTGTTGTTTGACAGGGTGAAGGTGGAAAATCAGCAACAGGAGAACGGCTTCGCAGTCAACCGGAAATCCGAGGACCTGTCGCGGAAGGCAAATAAGAGAGTCCGAGAAGAGGATGATGAGAATGAGGCGGTCAAAATAAAGAAGAAAAAGAAACCTCAGTTGGAGAGTCAAGAGGTGGACCTCCAACCGGTCAGAGATGGGGAGAAGAAGAAAAAGAAAAAAAAGAAGTTGAAAGAGAAGAATCTGTCCGTCAAACCTGCGTCTCCGGTGAAGCGAACCACCCCTGTGAAAGAGGTGGCCGTTTCTAAATCCGGCGCAGCGAAATCCGCCAAGAAGCCCGCTGCTCCCACAACCTCTGCGCCGAGCAAGGCGGCCAAGCAGAAAGCGTCGTCCTCATCGGATACCAGCGGCAGCAGCGAGGAGCGGCCTCTCACGAAGAAGTCGCAACTCGTTGTTATGACGAATTTCTTCAGCAGGCCCCGTGGGGGTGTCCCCGCCGCTGCGAAGGCTGGTGTCACGGCCGCTCCCTCTTCCTCGTCGGGGTCTTCCTCAGACTCCGCTCCCGGTCCCGCTGCGACCAAACTCGTCCCCAAAAAGCCCGCCCCGCCCAAACCCAGCCCCACAAAGCCCGCCCCGCCCAAAATGGACTTCCAAGCTACACTGGCGAAGGCGTCGCTGTCCAAACCCGCCCCTACGGGGGCGGTCGTGAGGACGGGGGCAAACTCGCGAGGGTTCCGCGGCTCCAGTTCGGACTCGAGTAGCGACAGCGAGCCTGTCCTGGCCAATAAGAGACCAGGCCTGGGGTGCCAAGTGCCGCCATTAGCAACGGGGCCCAGTGACATCCTTCCAGCGGCCGGTGTTACTGGCAGGGGGGGTGGGCGGGGCTGGGGCTGCTCGCCGGGGAGGGGGATGGGGCGGGGCGAAGGCAGGTTTCCGTGGAGGGGGGGTGGGGGTCCCAGGGGCGGTCAGCGAGGGGGTCCCGGTTTCGGGGGAAGGGGCATGGGGAACCCGCAGCCCCACAGCGACCAGAACGGACTGCAGCAGCACAGGAGCGACACTCTGACCAACAAGGCCGTCGTTCTGCGGGTGAGTCGCCGGCGCACGTCGTCCTCGACCCCCCTCGCGGGACGGCGCTGTGGAGCGCTCCTCTCCCGTCTGTAGTGTAGCGTAGCGTAGCATAGCGTAACATAGCGTAGCATAGTGTAGCGTAGCATAGCGCTCCTCTCCCGTCTGTAGTGTAGCGTAGCATAGCATAGCGTAGCATAGTGTAGCGTAGCATAGCGCTCCTCTCCCGTCTGTAGCGTAGCATAGTGTAGCGTAGCATAGTGTAGCGTAGCATAGTGTAGCATAGTGTAACGTAGCATAGTGTAGCATAGTGTAATGTAGCATAGCGTAGCATAGCGTAGCGGCTAAGGTATGTGACTGGGGACCCGCAACGTCGCTGGTTCGATCCCCGGTGTAGCCACAATAAGATCCGCACAGCCGTTGGGCGCTTGAGCGAGGCCCTTAACCCTGCATTGCCTCCAGGGGAGGATTGTCTCCTGCGTTGTCTAATCGACTGTACATCGCTCTGGATAAGAGCGTCTGCCGAATGCCGTTAACGTAATGTGATGTGATGTCTCTCTGTTCTAGAACCCTCCGCCGCGCGCTCTGGAGCGGGACTACGCCTCCATGCCCCTGCTCGCCGCCCCGCCACAGGTGGGCCAGAGGATCGCTTTCAAGGTACGACGGCTTTCCCGCCCGCTTAGCAAAGGCAGGGGAGGGTTGTCTCCTGCTCAGTCTAATCAAGTGTACGTCGCTCTGGATAAGAGCGTGAGCGTCTGCCAGGACCTGTTTACACCTGGTCCTGGATCTATAACGCGAGGGGGGGTCGAAAACTAATTTTTTTATCTTTATGCATCTTGGTTATTTAAATGGGATTCGAGTCAACTCCTAATTGACCCACAGATACCCTGCCTATGTCCGGATTATACAGAGCGGTGCGTTGATGCAATTGGTCGAAATTCATTATCTGCTACCAAAGTAATGTGCCGGTTATTCCCAGATAGTCATTGGGCCTCATGCAAGAACCACTCGTACGAACAGATTTGTTCTTAATTTCTTGGGTCGAAACAACATTTAGTGGAGAGTGGACCCGTCTCATGGGTCAGCGCCGCTCACCTGACACACAGAACTCGGGTCACGCTTTCAAACTCACCGTTGAGATTCAGCAACTGCAATGGGTTCATCAGCAGTCCGCCGTGTTACGTTTTGCCAGACACTAATCGGGTGTCGGTCGTTCCATGTTCTTCTTAATCCCATCGGCCATCTATCCAATGCAAACCTCCCTACTGTACCGTAATTACTGTATTATAGCAGACACAAACCTCCCTACTGGACCGTAATTACTGTATTATAGCAGACACAAACCTCCCTACTGTACCGTAATTACTGTATTATAGCAGACACAAACCTCCCTACTGTACCGTAATTACTGTATTATAGCAGACACAAACCTCCCTACTGTACCGTAATTACTGTATTATAGCAGACACAAACCTCCCTACTGTACCGTAATTACTGTATTATAGCAGACACAAACCTCCCTACTGTACCGTAATTACTGTATTATAGCAGACACAAACCTCCCTACTGTACCGTAATTACTGTATTATAGCAGACACAAACCTCCCTACTGTACCGTAATTACTGTATTATAGCAGACACAAACCTCCCTACTGTACCGTAATTACTGTATTATAGCAGACACAAACCTCCCTACTGTACTGTAATTACTGTATTATAGCAGACACAAACCTCCCTACTGTACCGTAATTACTGTATTATAGCAGACACGAACCTCCCTACTGTACCGTAATTACTGTATTATAGCAGACACGAACCTCCCTACTGTACCGTAATTACTGTATTATAGCAGACACAAACCTCCCTACTGTACCGTAATTACTGTATTATAGCAGACACGAACCTCCCTACTGTACCGTAATTACTGTATTATAGCAGACACAAACCTCCCTACTGTACTGTAATTACTGTATTATAGCAGACAAACCTCCCTACTGTACCGTAATTACTGTATTATAGCAGACACAAACCTCCCTACTGTACCGTAATTACTGTATTATAGCAGACACAAACCTCCCTACTGTACCGTAATTACTGTATTATAGCAGACATCTTCATTTAGCACAGTTTTCTGAAGTTAGGTGCGTGGGACACTCGTTTGAGCCTATTGTACGAAATAAGTATGAGAAATTCTAAGAATACAAAAATATTCTTGCATGAGAGGCCCATTGTGTTTTCTGCATTTCATTAAACAGGTTAGATATGTTTCATGGAGTTATTTCACAAATGAAACCGAAATAACAGGTTAATCAAAATAAGACCCGATATAAGATTTTCAAAATTGCTCATAAGGACTGATTAGAAGGGTGTACCATACCAATCTGTTACGCCCATAGATTTGAACTGTAACCATAGTAACAACCGTATCCTGTCTGTGCAGCTGCTGGAGCTCACTGAGAACTACACTCCCGAGGTCTCGGACTACAAAGTAAGACCTGTTCCTTTCTTCAGACTTCTGCTTCTATGAAGCATTATTTGTGTATTCAGTGTTTGATAAATTAATTGGTTTGCACGTACGCCATCTCATGGGCTGTGACGGGGAATGCTGAGTGTTCTGTTTGTCTCATGATGTAATGAAGGCTTGTTTTTTATTCATTCAAAGTTGCCCCTTGCTCACTACATTTTTTTTCTTGGATCACCCTACTTCCCGCCGCTCATTAAGACCGAAACATTGCCCTCTAGTGTCTGATTTGAGTAACTGCATGCCGGTGCTGTTTGTTCCGGAACGGGCACGCTGTCCTGAATCCTCACCTGCCGTTCGGATGTCTGTCTTTGTCTTTCTCAGGAAGGAAAGATTATCGGAATCGACCTGGTCACCAACCAAGTAGAGCTGGAGCTTCTGTCCTCCGCACCAGGTACAGACCGGAGCCTGGCAGTTTGTGAGTCGTGCCAGCGTGTTCTGTAAAGCAGCGCTACTGAACTCCACGTCCTGCGGGCTGCAGTGTCTGCTGGCCTTCACTCCTGCTGTGCGCTACACCACCTGCTTTCACTAATTACTGTACCTGCCTGGTTCTGGTAATAAGCTAATTGGTGAAATCAGGTTGTGTAGCGCACTGTTGAAGCAAATGCCCGCAGGCACCGCGGCCCGGAGGACGTGGGATTGAGTAGCGTTCTTCCGAATTAAAATAATAGCGAGTGCATCTGAATAATGGGTCTAAATCCACGTGTTGGCGAGTCGCCAAGGCCCTGTACAGCGCCGTGACAAATTGAGGTTGAGAAGGGGACCGTGTCCGCACGTTTGATGCTCAGTCGTGCCTCATCAGCGATAAACCACAGAATGGATTATCCGCTCCTTGTTGTACGCATTCAGTATAGTCTGTGTGTCTGTGTGTCTGTGTGTCTGTGTGTCTGTGTGTCTGTGTGTCTGTGTGTGTCTCTCAGTCTGTGTCTGCGCGTGCCTGCGCGCGCGTGCGTGTATTCCTCTTGTGCCGTGATGATCCTCATGAGCGGTTGTCTCTCTCTCTCAGCTCCAGCAGAGCCCGGGAAGTTTGACCTGGTGTACCAAAATGCTGACGGATCAGAGATAGTGGAGTATGCCGTGCCACGTGCTTCACAGGTAAAGAAAATAAGAAAATGGCATGAAGGAATTGAGACACTTCTCTGGTGTCTGTGTCCGTCTCTGTCGGTCTGCACATCTTCTTGTGTTGGATGATATGGGGAAATGATTTCCGTTCTGTTTATTGGGTACATTTTTTAACCGTTTTGTACAGCGAAGTGGATACAATCATTGAACCACTTCAGCAGGGATAAAGAAAAAAATCGGATAAAATGACAAATGTCTTTCAGCGATTAGACGATTACCAGTAAAGAATGCCGAGGCATTACTTGTCGGCAGTTAGGTCACATCCAAACAGGCCTGTCATTTAAAAAGAATCTCTGTATATATTCGTTCGTTGTTACTGTTCTTAAACCCTTGTTTCTCCTCTTAAAATCGTGTATTATTTGCTCTCCGGTCACTGGCGTTGGAGAGCAGGAGCAAAACGCCGCCGCAAATAGCTGCGGTTTGGCTCACGGTGTGATGCAGTTGCGGATTCGTTGTCATGGAAATCTTGTCGCCGTCTTCCCGCAGCTGAAGGAACGCTGGGACTCGCTTCTGGAGCCGAGACTCATAGTGGAGAATGCGTGAGGATCTGACCAAAGACTGTTGCCCACTCCTACGCCCGCACCCCAAGGGAAGCCGGAATCTGGACACTGCGCGCAGATGTGACGAACTTTTTCGCTGGGAAGTGGCTGGACGCAGCCTTTTTATAATGAATGTATGGGCTTTTAATGTTTGTACATGAATGTTACTGTGAAATTGTACTTAATAAACATTTTTAATACAAAATGACGCCTCCAAATTCCTTTCGAGGTCTACCTGCTGCACTCGATATCCCTGCTTCCTCCGTGGCTCTTCAGCTGGGTCAATCTGCGGGCTAATGCAGGAGATAACCCATATAATCTATCACTTTTTCTTCTTTTTTTCCCCCAACCCTCGTATGAATTCATTGGGGAAATAATATCATGTTGTTGGATTGCATGTTCTCAATAATATTCTTATTTTCACGTTTGTATTGTCTTGCTAGCATCGTGTTTGCCAGCGCACGATACTTTCTAGATTGATAATGTATCGCAAAGGTTGGAATTATGTAAGGTTTATGCGGAATGCGCCTACCCTTGATTTTGGTAACCTGGCCAGGTGAACAGAATTCCCAGTCTTGCTTACATTTTAGTCATTTAGCAGACACTTTTAATCCAAAGCGATTTACAAATGCACAAGTTGCTCAACATGTCAAAAGCATCAAATCAGCTCGGCTATTTAACTGGTTATTTTATATGCGTACCTAGTTTTAGGTTATTTAAAACACAGTAAGTAGGCTTCCTGTGCATTACGTGCACCCATAAATATATAATATAATAAATAACATTTTCGACACCACAGGTCATGAAGGTACTTCAAAAGGCTCCTTTTTTTTTTTTTTTTTACAGCTCCATCGCGGATGTTCTCACGCCATCCACCTCCTCCATCGGCCAGTTTCCTTTGCCAACTGATGCTGATGATGTCACGCCTTCCACGCTCGCAGCGACGGAGGAGGGCGATGATGGCGCTCGCCGCCTGCATCCTGTCGGAAGGTCTTTAATATTTTCCAGATCCGCGTAAGCGCTCTCGAGGATGGACGGAAGCTCGTTTCCCGACCAGGACCAGCTCCTGCAATTCCTGAAGAAGCTGAAGGAAGTGTTCGACGTGTGTGACGAAGATGCGGACGGTTACATTCGAGTCGAACATTTCGTCGACCTCGGTTTACAGTTCGGCAAAGGGAACGATGAGGTAAGAGTCCACTGTTCGTTATGGATGTAGCCAACGCAGAACGGTCTAACCGGTGTATAGCTGTATTTAATATGTGCGTAATGAAACCCGTATAAGCTTCGTATTCTGTGACATGTTGCGTTTGTAAAGGGTGAAATGAAGACGTTTTATTCATTTAGAAAAAATCGTGGCAAACAGGTTGCTCCAAGCCATGACTATAACTAATGCAGCCTACTTATTTGTAATATGAATTATATTGTATTATTTTTCTCTGAACGCGTTAATTCATGTAAATGTGCGCGCGCAGAGGTCATGGACACATCGCAAATCGATACCATTGTCACAACACGTAGCCTATAGCATAGCATAGCTTATAGCTTTACTGTTGTGTGCATCAAAAAATGATGCCTCTCCATATTTGTATCGTAGATCAGGCAAATATGAAATGGAACTAGGAAATTAACCTCAAAGTAGCCAGTCACTTGTGACAGTGAGATATGTTGGTTTATACAACTGCAATAAAAAAAATAAAAAAAAACGGCTTAAATTTCACATATAAGCCTTTCATATTGTAGCTGTAACAGTAATAGATAAATTAATCAATCAGGTTCTTTAACACCCACCCTACCACACCGTGAAATAAGAATGCCTCTCACGTCGTTTACTTATTAACACTTGACCTCCTGTTTTCAACCTGTATGGAAAATCAGGCACTTCTGCTGAAACCTTGCAATGCCACCTGCATTTCCGCTTGACTATAGTTACCATGGCACCCATTGGGATTCATCAACAGGAAGGGAAAAAAAAATTTCCTTTTTGTGGTGATTTTGTTTATAGATCCATATTTTCATGAATAGAAATCAAAACAACACGTCTGTCCTAGGTCCACGGCAGCTGATATGCCATTTTAGACGGGCGTCAATATAATGGCGTGTTAATTGATTCATGATGCCATGTCGCAGTGTTGCCGTCAGCCATTTCTCTGTTCTTCAGCCAGAAGGTAGGTGGTCATATCAGGAGGCCTTACAGAGGACAAGTGTGTTTTGAAAACCTTATTATTATTATTTTTTTTAATGGTTTTTTTCCCCCCAAAAAAAAGCTTTGAGTGAGGTTGTTCTTGGTGAACCCTTTACCCCGTGACTCTCATCATCAACACTTTCATTTCTTTAGGGAACACATTTCATACACATTTATACTGTTAATCTTAATCCTAATAATTGATAAATGCTTATTTTTCTATGTTTGTCTATGTATCGTCTGAAATTGATACTGGCGTCATTGTTCCTAGATGCGCTTTTCAGTTGACAGTTGGCTGTATGCATCTCTGTGTTGTGGCCTTCGTTCAGAATATTGAGCCATATACTATACAATTTGCGTTAAACAATACGATATTGCTCAGAATATTTAAGGATACATGTAAGTAGGCCTATTCTTAAATGACATTCAACAACAGCTTTTGTTCTGTAAAACTAATTGAACGCAACAATGACAAATTAAGTGGGTTGATTTTATTTTCTCGTTTTGTGTCTTTCATCACCTTACAGGTCTTTGCCTACTTGCGTCAATCGGCTACCGTCATTACATTACGCACGAATTCCACCCTAGTTCCGCTAAAGCATGTTAGTGTTCCTTTTAAATCCGTGCGTTTTAGCCCAAGTGCTCCGTTTGTTCAGAGAAACCTAGAACTCAGTTGAATGCAACTACGTTCGATTGAACTATGGGCATTTCATATTAAGCACCAGCAAACGTCCTTCGTCGGACCGACATTGAACCTGTTAATTGCATGAAAGGTACAATAATTAAAATGGAATTATTGCCTTCAAATCCTGTTTTAGAAGCAATATGTTGAAGCTGAACGTAATGGCACTTTTTCCTCTGGTATGCACTCACGGAGCACTTTATTAGGAACACCTACTTATTCATGCGATTATCTAATCAGCCAACTGCGTGGCAGCAGTGCAATGCATACAGTCATGCATTCAGTTAATGTTCACATCAACCATCCGAATGGGGGAAAAATGTGATTTTGACAGTGGCATGATTGTTGGTGCCAGACGGGCTGGTTTCAGTATTTCTGTAACTGTTGATCTCTTGGGATTTTCACACACAACAGTCTCTTGAATTTACTGGTGCGAAACAAAAAAAAACTACAAAATAAAACATCCAGACAGCAGCAGTTCTGCGGCCAAATATGGGTTTAGTCTATAGTTGTTGTGTTTTTTTCTTCTTCCCAAACAGTGCTGTGTTGATAAACGAGCATCAGTTCCGTTTGATCGCAAGCTCTGCGGATTGTAACTGGGTTACGATGGCATAATGTAGGCCGATAGCCCTTAGAGTGTACTGTCAACTACCATGACTGAGGGGCTTGGGACGGTGAGGGGCGGTAAGATCTAAGAGAGGCACAGTGAAATTATTTTCAGATTTGCATAAAAAGTCTTATCCGAAGCAATATGATGCGTGTGTAACACTGCTGACAAAATTGATGATGATGATTATTATGATTATTATTATTATTATTATTTATTTAAGCTTATTCTATAAAATAAGGAATAGAGGCTTTTTCTGTGATGATTATCTGTATTCCCAGAACGAACCCGATTATTCGGGTAAAACTAGCCAGGATGACAGTACTAGGCCCCAAATCTGGATGTACAGGTCATGGTTGACGCGCACGTCGGTATTATCGATGAAGTTCATCATTGTACTGCTTAGCTGAAATAAGGCCTAGCCGTCTGGTGACATTTTCCCCAAACCATTCATTGAGCGGAGACAAAACTGATTGTTTGTCATTATCGCCTTGTCCACTGAACGGTGCCAGTCTTTTTTCAGGTCATTGAGCTGGCAGAGTGGCTCCGGCAGCGACCATGCAGAACTTCCTCACTCCCAGTCCACTCTAAAAATAACGGCGAGGCGGAGCCATGGTAACCAGCGCGCCCAAACCGGGACGCGCTTAGGGGGCTGCGGCGGTCATGCTTCAAACAAAACAGACGAGGACAGATCGGACTGACAAAGATTGATGATAACCAGATAATAATTCCGCATTATTCGCACATCACTCCAAATACCTTGACTTGACAACGGTTACAATAGGCTACATAATTTAGAATAGATTAGAATTTCAGATAGGGTTAGCCTACCGACTATCCAGTCTGTGACAGTTTGAAACTTACCACATATCCTACTTTATGCCCGTTATTTTATGACATTTAAATTCCCTATGCGAAAACACAGCGTGATGTAGCAACTATAGCCGATTTTCTTTTTAATCTTGCGAATTCTTCCATTTAACTAATCAGAACTAGTCTTTTTGCCAGTGTGGTGAAGAAGGTTAAGATGAGATCCGCAAATCATTCTCAATAAAATAAATATAAAAACAAACACACAGAGACACACAAACGTCTGCGTACAAGGCAGGCAAGCGGTTGTAGCCTGTAACCGTACAGACGAGTGGCTCTGCGGCAAACGACACACTGACAGCGGGTAGTGGGTTTTGTTTTCGTACGGGAGAGAGATTGACAGCCAGGTGAGCTGCTATCAAGGCTGTCCTCTCTCTGTCCCGACACTCGGCCCCGCTGTCACAATAATTACCCCCAGTTATTGACTGCCTGTTGGTTCCCAACGGGCAATTAAGTCTATTAATTGGGTTTACTGCAAGCATGTAATTTAGTCTGGCATCCAATTGTGCGGTTCACCTTTTGCGATCAGTCACGAATGAGCTTAGCTGGTTAGTTAAACCAGCCGCGTTTCCCCAGCCACTCTGCCGCTGATCTCTTTACTGAAGCGGATGTTTATCGATATTTGTGCACGGAACTCGAAGTCTCTGTAGTGGGACTCCGGAAGTTAATTAGCACATTCTTTTGCAAATGCTGTATTGTCTCTTGTTTGATAAAAAATTAAAAAAAAGTGTTGTCTGTCTAAATACCCCGAGGGGTTGCAGTTGAGAGAGGGAAACGTCCATCACACTGTTTATTCGTTTAACGAAGGCTTTAATCCGTTTGAGGTTTAAAGTGGACGTTGGAAAAAAAAAAAAAAAACCTTGACGGGACCCAGGACCAGCAGCGGCAGGAGATTATAGTTTTCTAGGATGTTGCCTGTAATGACGGCTATTTGACCTTATATGCATGTTCAGATGGTGTTGGAGTAGGGTTTCCACCCGTCCTGGATTCTCTGGGACTGTCCTGGAAAAAATAATGAAACGAAATGTCCCGGAAAGTATTTTGAATGAAAT